>NC_041234.1:18412537-18435884 GCF_002837175.3 Physeter macrocephalus | reverse complement strand
CCTATTTGGATTCCTTTTATTTCTTTTTCTTCTCTGATTGCTCTGGCTAGAACTTCCAAAACTATGTTGAATAAGAGTGGTGAGAATGGGCAACCTTGCTTTGTTCCTGATCTTAGTGGAAATGGTTTCAGTTTTTCGCCATTGAGAATGATGCTGGCTGTGGGTTTGTCATATATGGCCTTTATTATGCTGAGGAAAGTTCCCTCTATGGCTACTTCCTACAGAGTTTTTATCATAAATCGGTGTTGAATTTTGTCAAAAGCTTTCTCTGCATCTATTGAGATGATCATATGGTTTTTCTCCTTCAGTTTGTTGATATGGTGTATCACGTTGATTGATTTGCGTATATTGAAGAATCCTTGCATTCCTGGAATAAACCCCACTTGATCATGGTGTATGATCCTTTTAATGTGCTGTTGGATTCTGTTAAGCAAGTCTAAATTTATTAGATTTACTGCAGTAAGGGATAACATCTTGTCAGAGGGTTAGCAATGTCTCAAAATGGGGGAAATTAGGAAATAATAATTTATAGGGTTTTAGGGCTTAGGATGGATGATTTTAAGGCAGGTCTTGCAATGTGGAGAACTGACTGGGAGTGGGAGGAGTTTATAACATAATAGCTTCCAATTGATAGGCACAGTGAAGCAAGGGTTTGAAATAAATAGTCTTGATAAGCAAGCTCAGTCTTGTTAAAAACGGTTTTTAGTTTACTCATAGTTTTACCTTTGAGGAGTGGGTATTTCTTGGTGCAAGAACTAAGGTACTTTTCCTTGGTATCGGTACTATTTTACACAGGGAAAGAAAGTATGCCTGGTTTCAGTATTGTTTAACACAGGGGCAAGAAATAATATTGGTTTTAGCTAATTAAAAATGAAATGAAGAGTAAGTAAACCTTTATTGAACCACCTAATGACAAAAATTGTCTTAATGAGATAGTTGCATCTGCCTCATTGCAAAGAAATTACTCTCTTCAGTTGTATTATTCTTAGTTAATTCTTTCCATGTCTACTCTATGTCTTTCTGAAAGTAATTGAATGGACTGAGAGAGCAATCACCCCTTTTTTGAGGTAGTCAATGTTCTGTATCAATTTCAATGAACTATTTTTGGCACTCAAGAGTCTTTGTAAGATATGGGAACATATGTATATGTATAACTGATTCACTTTGTTGTAAAGGAGAAACTAACACACTATTGTAAAACAGTTATACTCCAATAAAGATGTTAAAAAAAAAAGAGTCTTTGTACATCTGCCTAACTTATTTTTCCATACTCCATGTGGGAGACAGTAAGCAGTAAGGAAAGACTGTGAATTTTTTTCATCTTTCTGCTAATTGATATTTTTGGCATTTCAAATGTTGATACTTTATCATGTATAGGTAAAACTTTCACTTTTTGAGTTAATTATTTCAGGTTTTGATTGGGAGATCAAATCTCTCTTTGGCTACATTACCTTCCATGCAATATTATAGACTTTTGCTCCCTCTACCTTGCTTCATTAGCCCAAGATAGGAGGCATTCTAACTTGAAGGAAACTCACAGAAATCCCTTTTATTCCATTCTCTCTGTTGCTTTGGTTTTTAAAATATTTTTCTATTCTTTTACTGTCATTTAATTGGGTTTTAGTAGGAAAAGGAAAAAAGAATGTATACTTTGGTCTGTCACCTTGACTGAAAGATGTTTTGTTAATTTTGTGTATCAATTGGGATATTCTATTTGTTTTTAACTGATTATTAAGTAATGAAGCCTCTACTATTCTATAAATCTATTTATTTATTTATTTTTGGCTGCATTGGGTCTTCGTTGCTGTGCACGGGCTTTCTCTAGTTGTGACGAGTGGGGGCTACTCTTCGTTGTGGTGCATGGGCTTCTCATTGCGGTGGCTTCTCTTGTTGCATGCAGAGCACAGGCTCTAGGCGCGTGGGCTTCAGTAGTTGTGGCATGCAGGCTCAGTAGTTGTGGCACACGGGCTTAGTTGTTCCATGGCATGTGGGATCTTCCCAGACCAGGGCTTGAACCCTTGTCCCCTGCATTTGCAGGCGGATTCTTAACCACTGCGCCACCAGGGAAGTCCTTACGGTTCTAAAATATATTGTACCTCTTAATGGAAAGCAATGGAGATGGTGAAAAATAACTCTAGACTGAGAGTTAATTCAGTCCTAGTTCCAGTTTTGATGATTCTAGCTATATGAAGTGAAACAAGTCACTTAACCTTTTCAATTTCAGTACCTTCATCTGTAAAACAGTCATGTTATTCTATATACCCTTCTAAGATCCTTCCAGTGCTAATATTCTGACTCTGTTTTATCCCAAGACAAGATATCTCAATTGGCTACCTTTGAGTACAGAAAAATTTGATTATTTTAGTACAAGTTTTAGGAACATTAAATCTCAAATCCAAACTTCTGAGTTTTAAGTCTTAGGCCTACATGATTTAAAATCCTTTAATGCATTTATAGGTACAGGTAGATATAGAGCAACTAGATGTATGACAGTTCAATTCTGACATTGATTACCTGGTGTTAGTATCAGACTCCACAGGCATAAGGGCTCAGTCCCACAAGATTGCCCCCACTTCAGATGCCAGTCACAAGTATCCAGGTTATCCACACTTGTTCAACTTGGCTACTAAGTTGGGGGTTTTTACAACCCCCCCTCAAGTTCAACAATTTGCCAGAATGACTCCCATAACTCAAGAAAGTTATACTTACTATTATAGTTTGTTATAAAGGATACAAATGAACAGTCAGATGACAGGTACATAGGGCAAGGCCAGGAAGAGTCCTGAGTGCAGGAACCTCTGTCCTGTGGAGTTGGAGTGTGCTACTCTCCTAGCACATGGATGTGTTCACCATTTCCTAAGTTCCCAGAACTCTGTTATTTGGGGGTTTTATGGAGGATTCACTACATAAGCATTGGTGATTAACTCAATCTTCAGCCCTTCTCCACTCTCTGGAGGTTGGAGGGTGGGACTGAAAACTTCCAAGTTTTTAATCAGGGCTCAATCTCTCAGGGACCAGCCCCACCCTGAAACTATTTAGGGGCCTGCCAAGAATCGGCTGACTAGAACAAAAGGTGTTCCTATCACCCTTATCACTTAGGAAATTCCAAGGGTTTTGGGAGCTCTGTGCCAGGAAATGGAGAAAAAGACAAAATATTTTTCTTCTTATAATATATAATATGTATATATTATATACATGCATATATATGCATATTTCTTTCCCATTTTAAAAATTGGTAGAAATGTCTCTTTTTACTTTAAAGTCTTGGATTTTAATTCATTTCTTTATTAAAGAAACTTTTACAAGAAACTGATTAGACTACATAAGCAAACAATATCTAGAATTTTACATACATACTCAACTGGTTTCATCAGGGGCATAAAATACTCCCTTGTGGTATATTAGATACTTTGGGAAGCTATGTTGACTCTTCAAGTCACCAGGGTACCATTTAGTAAATTCCAACTTCAATGGACTATTAACTTTTTAGATAATATATTTCAATTAAAACAAAATTGGATCTCCATGAAATCAAATGGCTGATGCTGAGTTTAGTCAATGAGCAGGAAAGTAAGCACTGGAAATGTTGCTTAAAGATGTATTACCTGTAAGAAATCCAATCACTTCAGAAGTGAGCTAACCAAACATGGAAGGAATGGATATACACCTAACACTCCATCTTCCTTAGAGATTCTCCCAGATCTTATCTCTAAAAAGGAGAGCTTTACAAAGTAATCCTCACCTGAATGCTACAAAAATAACCGCTTTTAAAAATTCAGCTTGGAAGGTGTTGGTATTAATTTCCCTCACATAATTATTTTGAGTAAGTTAGAATTCTTCAAACCTACTACACTTACAGAGTTAGATTGTCTCAGTGCATGTAAACTATACTCTGCTAACTATCAACTCATTTTGAAAGTAGAATTAACTATTTCTTACCCATTAAGGGCACATTTGAATGCATTGAAGAGCAGTTATTGCAACCCACCTCACCTAAACTTTCACATACTGGCTTAGTTTTGAATTGTGATTCAAAGCCTTACTAGATTCACTGAATCCTATAGATAGAAGAGACATTTTGTTCTATTTACTTATGATATTTTTGACATTGATTTTTGTTACGCTACTGTAACTTTGTGTGGTTTTCACTGTCTACTCCTGTTAATGTCCTGATTGGCCTGTATACACAACCCACTGAGGAATGAGTCCATTAAACTGCGCTCCTATTAGTACAATGCAAGTTCTGCATAGTGCCAGCTTAGAGTAAATATTTGATGGAACATTTCTCTCTCTCTTGAGATTTTTTATCTCCTACCCACACACATTTTTTCTTTTAGTTTAAATAGTCTAGTTCAGTACTTTCTTATTCTGACCGAATTAGACCTTTGGTGATACCTATTTCTAACATAGCCTATCTTTTAGTTTCCTTCTTTTAAAATATATCTCCCAGGTTCAGACTACAAGCAAAATGTTGATAGCATGAATATTTCTAAATTTTTAAAGATAATATTCCTTCTTCCCTTCCTTTCTCTTTTGGTTAAAAAAAAAGATATAAAAATATAACTGAAATTGTTACTTCCAAATTACTACTTCATCATTTGACCCTCATGGGCATATTGTAATCTTTCTCAACTCATATAGTAAATAAACTAGTTTATAAAACATGATCAACCAAAAAAATTCAAGCCGGTTTATGTAAATTTACTGGATGAAAAAGACTTTTATGACTTTGTGTACTAACTGATCCTCTGTAGCTAGAACCTCCTATGGCATGGTTCTTCCAATGTAATGGAGAACATCCATGTTACATAAATGAGCCAAAGATGGCTTCTGTGTATTGTTTATTTCTTCACTTCAGGCTGAGGTCCATTAGCTTAAAAGCCCACTGGAGCTGAACTCAAACATTTTCGCATTCCAATTATTATCAATACTATTTTTATTGTGATATAATGGACATATAACACGGCATAAGTTTGAGGTGTACAACATGTTGACTTGATACACTTACATATTGCAATCCAAGCAAGCAGATTTTCAACCTTCTAGAGCCTACCTGCTTTGCATACCCCACAAAACCACACCCAACATCTGCCAGCTATAGGTAAGGTAAGTCTTACAGATAAAAGATCCCAAGCTGCTGCTGCCCATTGGAGCACTCTGATCCAGAGACTTTTTGCTGTGCTACTGAGTGATGTCATCTAGACATTTAAGCACCCTTTCTGAGTCCTCTCTTTCCTGGGAGTTCTCATGCCTACCTCCCCTTCTGAGCAGGGACAGTGCCAGTAGCCTCTGGACAGTATCCTGCTATGAGGGACTTCCTCTGAATGGTAACAAGAGACAAAGAAAGTCATTATATAATGATAAAGGGGTCAATTCATTAAGAAAATATAACAATTGTAAATACTGATACATATGCACCCAACATTGGAACACGTAAATATATTAAGCAAATACTAACAGATCTGAAGGAAGAAACAGACAATACAATAATACAGACAGTCCCCAACTTATAACAGTTTGACTAACAAATTTCAACTCTAGCATTCAGTACTGCAAATTTTGAATTTTGACATTTTCTCTGGCTACCAATATGTGGTAAGTAAGATACTCTCTCAGGATGTTGGGCAGTGGCAGGGAGCTGCATCTCCCAGTCAGCCACATGATATCAAGGGTGAACAACCCATACACTTACAACAATTCTGTACCCATACAACCATTCTGTTTTTCACTTTCAGTACAGTATTCAGTAAATTATATGAGATATTCAATACTTTATTACAAAATAGACTTTGTGTTAGATGATTTTGCCCAAATGTAGGTTAATGTAAGTATTCTGAGCATGTTTAACATAGGCTAGGCTAAGCTATGATGTTTGGTAGACTAGGTATATTGAATGCATTTTTGACTTATGGTATTTTCAACTTACAATAGGTTTATTGGGATGTAACCCCATTATAAATTGAGGAAGATCTGTAGTAGGGGACTTAAATACACCACATTCACCAATGGATAAATCATATAGCCAGAAAAATCAAGAAGGAAAAGTTGGACTTAAATCATACTTTAAACCAAATGGACCTAACAGACACACACACACACACACACACACACACACACACACACACACACACACATAAAACAGTCTATCCAATGCAGGGGAATACATGTTCTTCTCAAACACACATGGAACATTCTCCAGGACAGATCATATGATAGGTCACAAAACAAATCTTAATAAATTTAAGAAGACTGAAATCATATCAAGTATCAAACATTAATTCAATAAACTAATATGTTGAATTAAAATGGCTAGCAAAAGGAATTCATGAAGTGTTGCAGATGAACACCTTCCTATAACAGCATAGAAAAGGTCTCGCATTAAAATGCAGGAGAGGGCTTCCCTGGTGGCGCAGTGGTTGAGACCCCGCCTTGCCGATGCAGGGGACACGGGTTTGTGCCCCGGTCCGGGAAGATCCCACATGCCGCGGAACGGCTAGGCCCGTGAGCCATGGCCATTTAGCCTGCGCATCCGGAGCCTGTGCTCCGCAACGGGAGAGGCCACAACAGTGAGAGGCCCGCGTACCAAAAAAAAAAAAAGAAAAAAAAAATGCAGGAGAAAACAAAAACTCTTTGGCTCCAAATGCAATACTGAACTACATAGTTTTAGTAAAGCTTAGCTGATCAACAGGATATATGGGGATATGCAAAATTCCGTTAACTGTACTAACTCTTAATATTTGCATCCATATTTTGAAGGAGAAATAATATTAACTTTATTGTTATTGAAATAAATATAACAAGTTGCTAAATTATGCTTACTCTCTTGATAGACAGTAAGTATGTTTTTAATTGCAACATTCCTTTAAAAGTTGAATCTATTAGAGTCCAGATATAAAGATAATTTACTTAATAATGTCATACTATCATTTTCTCATATGTATTATAATGTATAGATGTAGATTACAGATGGAATGACTAAAATATTCCTCAAAAATGATTGATATTATGCAGAAAAAAATAAGTTCAAACCCCAAACAAAATACTGGAAATAAAAATAGTTTGTCATATTATGCCAATTTATGGCTGTGTAAAAATAACAGGCTTTTCCTATTTGATCAAAGTACCCAACAATTTTAGGTAAATTTACTTTATAAAAGATAGTCAGTAAATAAATATTGTACATAAGCCCTGTGACATTTTTTCTTGTGTGTGAGGCTATGGCTCAACAAATAATTATATAAGTTGCATTCTTTCAGAGTGTTCAGAGTATAACTGGGGACGTGACATATATGAAACATTAGTTGGTCTTCCTTATATTGCTCAGGAAAGATATTTTTCTCTATTAATTTTTTAAATGTAATATATGAAACATACTGTGAAAACCAACATCCAAGATGGACCCCAGTGATCCACATTTTAGATGTTTATGCCCTTGAATAGTTTCCTCATATATTTAATGTATTTAATAGTTTCCTAAGATATTTCCTCTGTTGGTGTGTGACTTCCAAAGCTAGGTCATAAAATGCATTGCAGTTTCTACCTTGCTTTCTCTTGGATCACTTCTGGGAGAAGCCAGCTAACACATGGTGAGAAAACTCAAGCAGCCCAGGTATAGGTACAGTATAGAAGAACTGAGCTCTCTTGGCAATAGCCAGCACTAGCCATGTGAGTGAGGCATCATGGAAACAGATCCTCTAGCTCCATTCAGTACTTTTTTTTTTTTTTTGGCTGTGCAGCTTGCTTGCAGGATCTTAGTTCCTCAGCCAGGAATTGAACCCAGGCCACGGCAGTGAAATTGCCGAGTCCTAACCACTGGACTGCCAGGGAATTCCCCATTCAGTAAATTCTTAAGATGAGGGCAGCCTTGGCTGACATCTGACTGAACCTCGTGAGAGACCCTAAGCCAGATCCATACTGCTAAGCTGCTCCTAAATTTCTGCCCAACTAACGTATAGGATAATGTGCAGCAATAGATAAATAATACACCATAGAAGAGAATATATGTAACATATGTTATTATAAAACATAATAATAAACACCTGTGATACCACCCTCCCCAAAATTTATAAAACAGGACATTATCATATATGTTAGTATAGCACTTTTAAGCTACTATTGATTGATATTGCCTGTTTTCTGGCAGAATATGTGCCCTCCTCCAACTTTTTAATTTCTTTTTTAGGAGTGGCTTGGCTATTCCCTTTGCCATTTCCTATACATTTTATTTTCAATTACCCCAGGCTCAAGATCTTGGGATCCATGAAAGACACTTTTGGGATATTCATTTGAATTGCATTTTGGACAATTGAGTATTTGACATTGAATTCTCTTATCCATTAACTTCATTTGTTAAGGTCTTTCAGTAAATGTTCATAACATTCCTCATACATGTTTCACACATCTTTTGTTGGATTTATTCTTAGGCACCTTACATAGCTATAGAAGTTGCTCTTCATTAGCTTATTTCATTAAATTTTAATTCCTAATTTTCATTAGCTTATTTATCCCAGAGGTAGGAACATATTTATCATTTTAATTTTTTTTAGAAAAGCCAAAGGATTATTATTTTTCTTCTTATTGCTATTCAGCTCATTCAGACCTTGCATAAAGAAATTGTTTGGTAATACTGGAAATCAAACCAATTTTTGCAACCATATCTTAATGATGAGCAAAAAATATTCACTCACTCAACACTGTATTTTCTTAGCCAAAACATTCAATGTGGCTCATACTTCTTTTTTTAGATGATGTTAAAATAATGTAATATATGATATTCCCCATGTGTTGCCAAATATGATAGTCAAAGTGTGGTAATAAAATTCCATAGGCTAAATTAGAGGAAATCAACAAAAGTAATATGTAAATCAAAATATGAGAGAACATTTCAGTGAATATGTTTGATACGCTTTATCATTTATTTCATTATTATCCTGTTAGATCTAGTTATTTACTACGGAAAAGAGAGAGATAAATTGTATACCATCCAGTCAATTTATTGAGTATTACCTATAGAATATGTATGTACCTATATTTTGCATAAGAAAAAAAATTGTTCATTTATATAACAATTGCTCTGTGTAGAGTTAATGGTAGTTAACCTTAAGTTCTATTCTATTTTCAGACCAACCATGAATCTTTGGTTCGGAGTACACATAAAATATTGTCTCGTAATCCTTAAATTTGTAATCAAATATTTTTTAACAGTAAACGTCATAAACTGAGGAGAAGCTAATTTCCTAAGACAAACTAGCTATGAAATCTAAACAAAAG
The DNA here is from genome assembly GCF_002837175.3 of Physeter macrocephalus. NCBI lineage: Eukaryota > Metazoa > Chordata > Mammalia > Artiodactyla > Physeteridae > Physeter > Physeter macrocephalus. The sequence goes on along the minus strand of NC_041234.1, from coordinate 18,426,614 downwards.
ATTCCTTAGTTTCTCATTTTTTAGTAACAGCTTCACAAATGACTTGGAAAATCAGTCTAGAGATAAGTTTAATAAACTGCTTTTTCCCATATTCTTGAAGCTAATCATTCTTGAGAAATAATCTAGCATCACCTGTCTTTGGGTATCACAATAAAGGCAGAATTTGATATTAAAGTCTTGATTCTGGATTCTGGATTAGTCCTGGACTGATCAAGAGTCATTTCCTTTTCAGAATCCTTATTAGTGAGTTTAAGCAAGTATGTGTGAGCCCTATCTTCTCTTTTAGGCCTGCAATCTTTTCTGGTAGAGAGGTCCATTGTGCTTCTCCATCTCAGCTATACTTACTATGGCTTTTGTTTTTAAGAGCTGGTATACCAAAAGTAAGGCAGATGTACCCTCTCAGAGCAGCCAAGGAAGCATCAGTGGAATAAAAAATGGAAATCAATGGGAATCCCTCAGAAATACAGAATAAAAGATTATAGGTGCTGCCTCTGAGTCAACCTTCAATGCCCAATGTAAGGGTATTTCTCAGAGATGTTCTCTGATAACTTCTTGAGCTGCAGCCAGCGTCTTGGCTCTTCAACCCTAGTCCTGAAGGATCTAGGAATGGGGACCTCTTCACCACCTCCTTGTCCTACTCCAAGAAATTTATAAAAGAAGGGTCAAGAATTGCTTTCTTAGTCCTGCTATCACAAAAGTCACCCTGTAGCAACTTAGCATAGCACCGAAAAGTCTTTTGAAATCTGAAGAGGTAATTTTTTATGTTTCTATGTTTATTTTTGACTTATAGTTGAGGTAGAGAAATGAAGCTGTAAGCTCTCTCAGTACTGGAGTGTATAATTGAGAAAAGCCTTTTGTGATTTGAAATATTTTCCTACCTCTGGCGGGTGAATGAATTAGATTAAACAGTCTTCAAAATTAATGGAGCTTTATGTTAATGGATTTATAGAGATTTATAAATGCTTCTCTATATCTAGCAGTTCCAAAGATTTACAGAAAAAAAAGAAACTGAAACTTTAGATGTGCTAGCCTTTGAAGAGAAAATAAACTCTTCTTACAGAAATTTTGAGCATCTTTATATAGAAACCCAAGTTCATATATTTGAAGTGAATCTTTTTACAAATTAGACTCGTTTCAGAACAGCTATATGCCTTTTCTCTAATTTTTATAAGTGTTAAATATAATACAATCAATGAAATTTATTTTTTATTATATTTAGGTTTGTTTTTTCAGGAAGAGACTAGTAATTCTGAGCTTCATAAACTTTTTATATTGGCTTATTGATCAGATAAGCAAATTTAGTTCTATACACCGATTAGGATTGTGAAAAATTTAAAACTACGTGTTCATAATTCTGACAAAGCTTTTATGTGAACTGTAAGGTAATTATGTACAAAGTAGTATAGAGGTCTAAACGTGATTTCAAAGATTCTTATGTAGACGCATGAGCTTTGCTCATCTGCTACTTGTTTTGCATGACAGATGTTTTCTTTGTGAAAAAGAAGTTAGTTAAGTTGGTTAAAGGATATAGTTTCTGTGGGTAACTTAGACTCTACTAAATTAACAATAGCAGAAAAGCACAACTGTGTGTACAAGGTAATGGGATGTGTTTTATTAAAAAAATGAGAGTAGTTTGTAAAATAAGGTATTTGTTTCAAAATGTGTAAGAGGTTAATAAAAGACATAACCTTAATAGACATAGAAAGTTGCAGAATTTTTGAAGGAAAGAAATTTAGTCTTGGCTTATAATAACTGCAAATAATGGAGCTGAAAAGAAGCATTGACATGTATTAACATTTTGACAAATTTTGCTCAGTGTTGATGGGCTTACTCGCAAGATGATTTATAAAGAAAGGAGCTCATGAATCTTATTTAGTTTTTCTCTTTGTTAAGATGAAAATTGATCTTGAAGTTTTTAGTCTTAACAAGGAGTATTAAAAAGGTTACTCTTTGTGCAATCTGCTCAGAAAGCAGAGATTCAGTATCTCAACCAGAAAAATTTCAGTGCTCTGTGTTGAAGTTATTGAGCTCTATAACAGGAGTAAGCAATTTTTTTTTCTGTAAAGGGCCAGATGATAAAGATTTTAATCTTCTCAGATTATAAGGACTGTAAGATCTGTCACAACTACTCTGTCACTGTAGTGGGAAAGTAGCCATAAATATGTTTATAAATTATTAAGTGTGGACATGTTCAATAAAGCTTTATTTATGAGCATTGAAATTTCATAACTTTCACATGTCACAAAATTTTATTACTATTTTAATTTTTTTCAACATTAAAAAAATGTAAAAACTATACTTAGCTTATAAACTCTACCCATGAACTCATGACTAGACCTATGGATCATGGTTTGCTAACTTCTGTGATAGATTTTTAAAAAAATAACAGAACATTTTTGAAAGAGCTAAAATTTCTTAGAACCATGTAACCTTTTTTTAATTATTTTAAAATATAATATTGTCACTTTGATTAAATAGATAAGCAAATATTGTTTCTCAGGTGCCTGTCATTTCATCTTAATCAAGTGCTTAAATCTCCTTTGATAACTATTTTGATTTTGTCTTCTCAAGATCAGACCCTTAATTCGAAAAAATTAAGATATCTTTATACCTGAAAATATCTTTGAGATTTCCCAGTGTGCCCTAGAAAATCACAAAGATTTCTTCTTTCTCCTTATTAAGAAAAAAAGATACTATAAATACTTAGGTTTATTTGGTCTGCTCCATATTTATTAATTAGCTCAATACTATTATAAGAGATGAATGAGAATAATAATTAAAAAGATAAGAGGAGGGGCTTCCCTGGTGGCGCAGTGGTTGAGGGTCCGCCTGCCGATGCAGGGGACACGGGTTTGTGCCCCGGTCCGGGAGGATCCCGCATGCCGCGGAGCAGCTGGGCCCGTGGGCCACGGCCGCTGGGCCTGCGTGTCCAGAGCCTGTGCTCCGCAGCAGGAGGGGCCACAGCAGGCCACAGCAGTGAGAGGCCCGCATACCGAAAAAAAAAAAAAAAAAAAAAAAAAGATAAGAGGAGCTCAGCCTTACCTAGGTTAATTTTATACATGTAAAATGCTTTTAATATTAAAATTTAAGGGTATTTGTCAATGTGCTCATTATTCATAATAATCTGGTTCTTACCCTCAAGGGAAAAGGGATGAAAATCTTATGAAATAGTTATGTGTTGTACACTCCAATGGCTCTTTTCCATTTTGATATTATTGATTACTGTAATAAATTAACAACAGCCATTTACTCTCATATACAGGTGAACTTTGCTTTTCTCTGATTCTTACTTAAAACATGAGTTAGAACTCATGTTTTCAACAAAGAAGGTCAGTCTCTGTGTCTCAAGGAAAGGACTCTACCAGATATCTTAACTAGTACATCAAAGAAGACATCAAAGAATAGACTTTTGGCTGAAGATTGTTAATCTGGTATCACTTAGAAACCTTTCCAACTATACCAGAGGACTGAGTCAAGCTTTCCAGGACTATTTTATTTCATAACAAGATGACTTCAGAAAAGCAGACTGCTGATTTGAGATCCAGGGGAACAAGAATTAATTACATTGGACTAAATAAACTGATGGGAAAATTTTAATGCATATGGAGTATTTTTTATGTCGTTTTAATGCTCTATTGACTGATGAATATATAAGAACTCACTTTTTCTTCCTTCCAGATCTCTTACCCTCAATTTAGAATATTATGCTTTTATAAAGGGAAATGAAGCATTTGAAAATGGAATCTAATTTCCAATGAAGTCTTAGAGTTCGCAAACAAATATTCTTAATGAGTTTTCTTTTTTTTTCTGGTAATAGTTATACAAAAAAAAATTAATAAAGAGAAACCTTAATTAAATAGAATTGGGAGACCAGAACAGGGAGCTCTCATGCCCAGCAAGGATGGCCCAGCCCAACAGGAAGAAGAGAGTCCTCTTCTTTCCTGGCAAGGACTCAGCCAATGAAAAGCCTTGAACTCTTTGTTTACTATAGCCCTCCCAACTTCCTTTTCCTCTCTGTAAAAGTGTTTTTCTTCCTTTACCCTGCAGGGGGACTTGTCTGGGGCTCACCATGGTTGTAGACTCCGAATTGCAATTCTCTGCTGATCCTGAATAGTTCTATATTTGCTGGAGAAATATGTGGCAATCTATTGATTTCAGGTCAACATTTTGGTGGCCCATGTGGGGACCATTGAAGACTCCCAGTGGTTCCAGGCCTGGTGAGCACAAGGTGCAGTACCCACAACTGAGCCCATTGTCACTCATTGCTTTTCTCGCCGACCCTGGAGTTTGAAGGTATGTCTTTCTCCTGGATCAGAGCTCATGTTCTCTTTGTGTTTGATGTTCTCCAGGCTTTATTTGGGATCTATTTAAAGGTTTCTGGTTAAGGCCTTGTTCTGTATGCGAATACTTAAGTTTGATACTTCGCTCTTATCTTGAGATCAGACTCTCAATCAAAGGTGGCTGAAAATGCCTTTGGCCTAGTTCCTTTGGGAAGGGGCTGCTTTGAATAAAACTATGCCAGTTTTTCAGACTTTGGCCTATTCCTTTGGAAGGGCTGTCCTCTGGGGACTGGCTAAAAAAGGCCAGGTCCTCCAGGACAGGGCTGTCTCCTTAAAAATGGCTGGGATTGGCTTGAAAGCTGTGTGAATTGAGCCGTTTGAGCTGTTTGAAGATTGATCTTTACTCTAGAGGAAAAACCTGTGAGAAGGCGCTCCTAATTATCTAAATATCTTGAAACGCTCCCCCCAACTCTAGCTGATTTCATGTTTAAAAACCATGGCCCTTCCTCATGTGCATTTCTAACTAAATGGACTTGCCTGACCAAAGGCAATTTAGAGTATCAATGTCCATAATTGGGTGTGGTTTGTCCTGGAACCCCAAGCAATAAACACTGTTATCATTTCACATTATATTGTTTCTAACCCTGTTGTTACTAACTCTGTTGTTACTATCATCCACTCCCACCAGAAGTAAATTCTTTACTGTAATGGATTTATGCAATGCATTCTTTAGTATCCCAGTAGATGAAGCTAGCCAATACCCTTTTGCCTTCACGTCAGAAGAAAAACAATTCACCTGGAGAGTAATGCCTCAGGGTTTTACTGAGAGTCCTTATTTCCAGCAAATCCTGAAGGCTGATCTGGATGACATAAACTTCACTAGAGGCTCTACTTTGTTGCAATACATGGATGATTTGCTTCCTTGCTCTCCTTTTTAAGCCTCTTCACAGGAAGACAGCATCCACTTGCTAAGGCTTTTAGCCTTAAAGGGACATAAGGTCATCAAAGAAAAAATGCAGTTTGCCCAAACTCTGCTTTGATATTTAGGGCATCTACTATCAAACCAAGGGCTACACCAAGATCCAAATAGACTTCATGATGTCCTAAGTTTCCCAAAACCTGAAACTAAGTGTCAACTGTAAGGCTTATTCAGACTAGTTGGTTATTGCCAAAACTGGATTCCAAATTTCTCTCTTAGGGCCAAACCCCTATATGCTTTACTCAACAGTAACGACTCAAACCCAATTTTATGGGACGAACCAGATGATATAGCCTTTAAGCCCTTAAAGGAGAGTTTGATGAACCTGCCCTTGGGCATCTCAATTATCAGATTCCCTTTTCCTTGGGGTTCTCACCAAAAAGCACAGGGACCCATAGGGTATTATAGCCAGCCACTGGACCCTGTGGATATGCCCCTTGCCTTAGAGCCATTACTGCCACTTTCCTTTTTATTAAGGCAACTGAGAAAATTGTTGTGGGATCTCCTTTAACCATTTTTGTTTCTCATGCTGTAGAAATTCTCCTGAATTCTCATCACATTCAACATTTCTCGGGCAGCCACTTCACCTCCTATGAAGTCCTTTTGTTAACTGCCCCTCCATAACTCTTTTACATTGCAATAACCTTACATCACCAATGAAATCCCTCACGACTGCTTAATGCTGATAGACCACCTCCTGATTCCTTGTAATGACCTACAGAAAATTCCACTGGGTAACATTTACTTCTCATGGTTCACTGACGGTCTTATTTAAAAGGTAACAATGGCAAATATTGTGCTGGGTAGGCTATTGCAACTCCTTTTGAGGTTGTTGAGGCAGCATCTTTACCTATGGCCACTTTGCCCCAACAGGCTGTATTATATGCTCTTACAGGGTCTTGTACTTTAGCTAAGGACGAAACTGACAATAGTTATACTCATAGTAGATATGCTTTCAGAGTAGCTCATGATTTTGGAATATTGTGGAAATAACATGGCTTCCATGCTTCCAGTGGAAATAAAATTAAAAATGACCCCTATGTTCAGGACTGGACCGAAGCCTTCCCTTGCAGATAGGCTACTGCCTTTTCTATGGCTAAAGTCCTTTTGGGAAGGATTAACCCTACCTGGAAGAGCTCTTCTTGAAATTCAAAGTAATCAGGAACCCATTTTACTGGCCAGATGCTTCAACAAATCTGTGCTCTTTGGCCAGTTTTACAAAACTTTCACTGTGCTTACCACCCTCAATCCTCTGGTGTAATAGAACACACTAATAGCATTATTAAGACTCACCTGGCAAAATTTGTAGAGGCCCTCCAAATACCTTGACCAAAAGCATTGCCATTAGTCTTTCTAAATCTCAGACCCACCCCTTTTGGAACTCATAAACTCTTTGAGAGAGTCACAGGATACCCAATGCACTTGGCTCCTGCTGGTTTTTTTTTTTTTTTTTTTTGCTGTACTGCGCGGGCATGCGGGATCTTAGTTCCCCAACCAGGGATCAAACCCGTGCCCCCTGCAGTGGAAGCACAGATTCTTAACCACTGGACTTCCAGGGAAGTCCCACTTGGCTCCTGCTTTTGACCCAAAACCGATAAGAGGAGAGATACTACAATATTTCAATGACTTAATTGCTTCTACTAAAAAAAACCATGTTTTGATAGAGTAATCTTTTCACAGTGCGCCCTCAGGAGATGAACACCTTAAGCACCGTACTGTGAAACCTGGAGGTTTTGTCTGTTGGAAAAGATACTTCCAAAAGAACTCCCTTTAACCTCAATGGATAGGCCTCTATCAGGTACTGCTGACCAACCCTTGTGCTGCAAAACTCCAAGGAACAGACTCTTGGATTCATGTGGCACACTTAAACAAAGTTCTGGACCCTGACTGGACCTGCATATCATCTGGTGACCTGAAAGTAAAGATTTCCCAGAATTGGAGCAGATGACATCTGATGAAACAGCTTTCTCAAGATATCCAGGCCAGGCCTGTCAGAAGATTGTTACCAAACCTTTGATGATGACATAACACTCAGATGATCTCCAGTGTTTATGATCTTGGTAACATATGGACTTTACATAAAAAGTGCCTGAGAGTTCTCCGTCCCACTCCTCATTACTCAAAAGTGACCTTAATAGGTTTCCAATCCGTACACTTTCCCTCCAGTATGAGACACTACAGCCAGGAAAGATTTTTCCTGGAATTGTGGGGCAAAAAGCCACTGAAACTAGAAAACCTGATTCTTGATCAGGAATGCTTTCAGAGAAAGATCTTGATCAATATGGGGAAATGTAAAAAATTTAAAAACAGAAACCTCAATTAATAGAGTTGGGAGACCAGAAGGAGGAGTTTTCACACCCTGCAAGGATAGCGTAGCCCAACAGGAGGAAGAAAGTCCTGTTCTTCCCTGGCAAGTACTCAGCCACTGAAAAGCCTTGGACTCTTTGATTATAATAGTCCTCCCAACTTCCTTTTCCACTCTATAAAAGCATTCTCCGTCCCTTGCCATGCAGGGGGACTTGGTTGTAGATCCCAAAATGCAATTCCCTGCTGGTCCTGAATAAACCCATCTTTACTGGAGAAGTATTTGGCTATCTATTGATTTCAGGCCAATAGTTATTTTCATTATTTCAATAAGAATCAGCCTCCATTTTACCTCAAGTTAGAAAAACGTTGATTGTTCAACCAAAAACATACTACAGTGTTATATTTGGGAATGAATCACTTTTAGTTGGATATAGCAAGCCCACTGTTAAAGAACAAAGATACCAGTGCCTACAAAACCATCACAGGAAACTGGTCTGGTACTTGGCTTATAGGGCTCCACCCTCACAAGTGACAAATAAAGTCACTTTCTGGCAGGCCAGGAACCTTAGCATATTTGGTGGACCTTGAAAAGAGAATAATTTACTAATTCTATGGGTACTACAGTAAAATCTAGGGGAGAGATTTTCTTAGCCTTAACTTCCTAGCCTAGACTTTATAGAGTCTTTTAAATGGTCCAATCTTGGATTCTTTAATAAAATTTACAAACAAAAACTAATAGTTTTAAGCAGACTCACAGATACAGAGAACAAGCTAGTGGTTACCAGTGGGGAGGGGGTGGGGGAGGGGCAATATAGAGGTAGGGGATTAAGAGGTACAAACTACAAGATATAAAATAAGCTATAAGGGTATACTGTATATCATGGAGAATATAGCCAACATTTTATAGTAACTATAAATGGAGTATAACCTTTAAAAACTGAATCACTCTATTGTACACCTGTAACTTACATAATATTGTACAGCAACTATACTTCAATTTTAAAAAAAGCTAATAGTTTTGCCTCAGTATCTGTTAAATACTATATGATCTAAGAAGCTTATATAGTTATTTAACACCACTTATTGCATCTGTGAAAATAATCAGTCTAAACTATAATGAGGCCAACCTTTTTTTCTGATCAGTATTTGGAAATTATTTATGACCAAAACAGGGAATGCTATGGACTAAAAGTTTGTGTCCCTCCAAAATTCAAAAGTTGAAATCCCCATCACCAATGTGATGGTATTTGGTGACGGGGCCTTTGGGATGTAATTAGGTCATGAAGGTAGAACCCTCTTGAATGGGATTAGTGCCCACTCCCCACTCAGTCCCCCTACATCCTACTGGTTCACTCTGGGGTTCCTCCCGTCTCCTTGGGCATCAGAGTTCCCCACCAGAGACCAGCAGGCACCCTAGTTGTGGGGAGATGCTAACTCTGCATCTTCCCACACCACCATCTTGACTCTGCCTCCACTGATTGATTTAAGGTGAGAGAGAGAGAGAGAGAGAGAGAGAGAGAGTGAGTGTGTGTGTGTGTGTGTGTGTGTGTTTTGTGTATATAGGAGGGATATTTTCAGACACATTTTTGAAAGTTCATACTAGTCAAAGGATTGAATAGATTAAAAGGGGATAATTTGGACAATTTGGTTAGAGGGAAACTATCTATAGCACTATTTTACTTGTGGACCTCCAGAGATAGTGAATAAGAATGGTGGTAATGGAGATGGGAAAAGTGGACATCTTAAATATGTAACAGCCTGAAAACTAGGTCTTTTATGTGTGTAATTTAGTGGACATTAATGCTTTTCATTAAGATAAAATATGTTAAAAGAGGTGGGTCAGCGTTGGGGAGGTTACATGTACAGTATGGGGAATTTTTAAATGTGAGTATCCTTTGAAATATAAATAAAAATCTGAAATTTCAAGAAAGCAGTTAGGTCTGCATCTCTGAGGAGAGTTCTCAGAGATACAAGTCTGTGAGTCATTGCATGTGAGATTTATTAAAAACTTTTGAGGGGCTTCTCTTGTGGCGCAGTGGTTGCAAGTCCGCCTGCCGATGCAGGGGACATGGGTTCGTGCCCCAGTCCGGGAAGATCCCACATGCTGCGGAGCGGCTGGGCCCGTGAGCCGTGGCCGCTGGGCCTGCTCATCTGGAGCCTGTGCTCCACAACGGGAAAGGCCACAACAGTGAGAGGCCCGTGTACCGCAAAAAAAAAAAAAAAAACTTTTGAACTAGTTAAGACAGAGAAAAGAGCTCACAAATATATAAGCCTGGTAAAGAGGAACTGGTACTAAGCCCCCAAAGAAGTTAAAATTAAATTAAGAATAAAAAATACTTTTGTAAACATATTTTTAAAAAAGGATTCCTTATGAGAATACAAATAACAAATGGCTTTAATACGATAAAGGTTTCTTTCTTTCTCACCTAAAATAAGTTACATGTATATGCAATACAGGGCTAGTTTGGTAGTTCCTTAGCAAGTGATTTTGATGATCAGGTTCTCTGGTTTCAAGATTGCTGCTGTAGCCCTAACCTCATGTCCTTATTCCAGGAAGGATGGAGAATATCCAGAAGACTTACCTAATTTATGCTTCATCTTGTTGTTCACTCTTGGGCACAAGGGCACTGGGAAATTTAGGTTTGGGATGGGCACATTGCAATCTAGAATGAAATGTGCTTTCTGTTAGTAAAGAAGGAGGGAATAGAAATTGGGGAGACAACCAGTTGTCTTGGCTATAAATATACATGGGAAAATCATTCTCATACACTGCTTTTTATGGTGTATATTAGTACAGACTTTCTGAGTGAAATTTGGCAAATTATATTCAAATATTTAAAATTTTTATACACTTTTGATGGAGCTTTTTTACTTTTAGGAAGTTGTTCTAACAAAACAGAGTAATTCTGTCTCACCAAGTAGACTTGGGAAGTTCACAGCTATGGTCATCTTGGTATTTAGGTTGGAAACAATCCAAATGTCAAGAAGACCAGTCAAAGTTGTAGGTTCTGGATATCAACTAATTATTTCTTGAATGGGGTATGGGATATAGATGTGCCCTTTAATGTAATTCAAATTGTAGGTTCTGATCCCTTTATTTTAATAATAAGGCTTAAGTAATACTAAACTTAAGACTTTGCTCTTAAGTTTTGGTATCCTGTATGGGGTCAGCTTTCCCAGAATAATCTGTTCTTTCACTCTCACTTTTCCAATGCTCTATAGCTTGCTACCTATTAAATATTGTATATTAATCTGGTCTGTTACCATTATTGGAGATAAGTAAGCCTTATCATCATCTAGTTATATTTAGTGTCCTCATTCAGAGATTTCATGTCTTGGTCAATGAAGCATATAATATTTGGTTCATTCTCATCTTGCAAAAACCAGTTGAAATTTCTTTCTTCCTATATATGGTGGGAGACTACCAATTATAATCAATTTGTTTCTGTAGGGTCTTAATTTTCCTAAACATAACAAATATTGAGAAAGGTACAACTTTACTCTTCCTAAAAAGATAATTAGTTAACAGAAAAAAGAATGTTATATACATTATTCTCCCTTATCATTAAAATTAACCAATAAATTAAATAAAAATTACAGTATCACCTTTCACTTACATTATAACTTTCTTGTTTTTAAACTTCATACTAAACTTTCCTTTTATGATTATAACTAAAGACTTATGCTTTTATTCACTTACTCAACTTGTTCCAAATAATTACAGTAGTATTTTCTCTGTTACACATATATTGTCAAAATTTAGACAATGAGACTCCTTTTTTAACTGAGCTCATTTGTCCTTGTACTATCCAAGCCATCTTTGAAATCCTCCTCACTTTTGGGCAGCCATATGTTCCAGGTCACAGGATCAGCTATTACCCAGGAAGTGCTAGTTCATTTTACAAAGGAAAAGAAAAGGCACTAAAAAAATAAATTCTGGGCGTTGGGGGCTGCATGTCAGATTTTTCCACATGAGTAAGTCTGGTAGATAGGATGAGATTAATGCTGGGTCAAATTCTAGCTAAAACTAGAAAAGAAACTACTTTTAAAAGGGCCATGAGTTCACATTTCCAGTTTGTTATTAATTCTTTATTTTGTGGTGTGAAGTTTATTTTACCAATGACATACACACTTAGACTATTAATCCTTCCCCAAAGTTTTAAATATGTTTCCCCCTTTTAAAAATAATTCTTGTGCCTCATCAACTTCCAGTTTAGTGTCACTTCATTATCTTTCACTATTGGTTATAGTAAGAGAAAGAAATGTTCTCTAATGTGTCTATGGTTTTCAGTCATCTTATTGATAGGTAGTGAAATAAAATATGTAGAAAGAAAAGTTCACTTAATTTTCATGTTCTACAAACGAAGTTCTAGTTAATAATCCAAAATTGAAGTAATTATTTTTAAAGTAAAATGTCAAAATGTGCACTGTCATAATTATGTTTATGACATATATTAAATTTATGCTTTAAGTTAAAGAAAAACTCATTCTATGGAGTTATTTTTAGCAAATATAATAATGAACACCACTTAGTGTGCTGTTATGAAGCACACCATTTGTTATTTTGGAGGTCTTACTAATCCTTGTGCAAATATGAAATGCAAACACATAATTAGCTAATTTATTAATCATTCATTTGAAATATTTATTATGTACTCTGTGTCAAACATTCTTTAAGGTCTAGGGATATGATAATAAATAAAATACTTACAATTCTCTCCTCCTCAAAGTTACAAAACAGTTGAGAAAACATCCAGTTAAATAAATGGTTATAATGTAGCTTGATGAATGATAACATTCATCCATAGGGTAGGAGAAACTAGAATTTTATGGGAACCTATGGCAATGGAACAAAACCTGTCTTAGTGATGGTCTTCCTGAGAATGCCACATTTAGGTTAAGAACTAGAGAATGAATAGGACTTAGCCAGACAGAAGGTAGAGGTGGCATAGTGGAAGTCATAGCCTCGTGGAGTGAACGTCACCGATTTCTAGGAGTCAGACATTATCCAAAAGGAAAAGTAAGTCATTGAAGGGACTTAGGTAGTGAATAATCAGATTTGCATTTTTCGAAATATTACTTAGACTGGAAATTGGAACTGTAGAAGGACAGCCCTTGAGGCAACAGAGCAATTAGAAGGCTGTTTCAGAACTGCAATAAGGGAGGATAATGGCCTAGAACAGTGTGGGGCAAGTGATGATAGAAAGATGGAAAATAAGCCATATCCAAACCATCAAAAAAGTCTATTGAATTTAACATTAACATGTTTCCAGAATCTGATCACTGCTCACCATCTGCCTTGCCACCATCCTGGTACAAGCCAACAACACATCTCATTTCAATTATTGCAATAACCTCTTAGCTAGAGTTGCCAGATTTAGCTGATAAAAATTTCATCTGGCAACACTGCCACCTTCTGCCTCTTTTCCATGTCAGTCTTTTCTCAATATGGCAGGTAAGAGTACTGTTAGGAAAACACAACTCAATCTTGAAAAGTTCTAAATAGCCCAACTGGTCATGATGTAGTATGTTTTTTATACACTGCTGGGTTAAATTTGCTAATATTTTGTCTAGGATCTTTGCATTTATGTTAATAAGTGCTTTTGTCTCCAATTTCTTTTTCTGTCTGCCATGGTCAGGTTTTGCTATTGAGGTTATATTTTCATCATTAAACGAATTGTGGACTAATCTATTTCTTTTTTCCCCCCTCTCTTCTCTGGAAATGTGTTTTTAAGATTATATTTATCTTCTCTTTGCAATTGGTAGAATTTTCCTGAAAACCTTAGGCCTGGTGTTTGTTATTGTTTTACATTTTAAAATACTGATTCAATTTATTTGTTATAAGACAATGTTTTTGAGTCAATTTTTATAACTTAGTTTCTAGGAAACTATTTTGTCTAAATATTCAATCTGATTGTCATAAAATTTTTCATTGTTCTCTCTTTGTAATCTGAGTTTTACCTCTACTTATGTCCTTTTCCCCTTTCTCTTCCCTCATATTGTTTATATGTACTGCTGTTCTTCCTGATTAATTTTGCCAGTATCTCTGCGTTATCTTTTTAAAATAATCAATTTCTGTCTTGTTGATTCTCTTTATTTTGTATTTGTTTTGAATCTCATAAATTTCCAATCTTACGTTTATTATCTCCTTACTTCTATATTTGGTTTATTCTATTGTTCATATACTATTCTGTCTATATTGTGTTTTTGAAATTCTCATTTTTTTTCCCTATTTGTCAAAATTTCATGTAACTGTTAGTTAGATCTAGATGTCCAATTGATTTAGTTTATTTTATCTTATATTATTGTGGCAAGAATATTTTATAAGTAGGGCTGTGCAATTCTTATTGATTATTTTACCTTATGTATGAATTTCCTGAATAATGAGCTGGTTGCCTAAGTAAGATCTCAATGATGAAGAATGAGTGATTAAGTATAATTAGGATATTAAGTGTAATTATCAATTTTAAAAGATTTGATATATTTCAGTATTCGTTCTTCTTTTTGAAGC
>NC_041234.1:18392537-18410037 GCF_002837175.3 Physeter macrocephalus | reverse complement strand
TCCATTGTTTTTGGAAAATATTAGCAAATATGTATGTACATGTGTATGAGTGTGTGTATGAATTCCCACACCTTTGTTACCGAAAAGGTACCCCAAAAGGTGTAACGTATTTCTTTCATGCTTTTTCTTTTTTACAGCTGTTTTGCTTTTGCAATTAGTAGGAAAATAAGTAACTTTTTGCTTTTGCTTTAAGTCATTGCATATTTCTGTGAGTGTATCTTAGGAATAGATTCCTAGAAGTGGGATTTCTGGGTCAGAGAGTAAATGCATGTGTAATTTTGCTAATTAATAATTTGCTAATATCAAATTCTTAGAGCTAGTACGGTTTTGCATTTCCATTAGCAATGTATGAAAGTGATTGTTTCTCATGATCTTCACAACAGAGTATGTTGTCAAAGTGTTCTGTTTTTGCCAAGGTTAGAAATGATACCTCAGTGTAGTTCCAATTTTGTATTTCTCTTATTATACATGTATTATATATCTGATCACTTCATATGATTAAGGGCCATTGCTGGTTCTTTTTCCATGAACTGTTTTCCATATCATTTGCCTATTTTTTTCTTTAAAGTATTGGGACTTTTTCTTTTTCTTTTTTAGAAGTTCTTTATATAATAGCAATATTTGCCTTCTGTATGTGATATAAGATGCAAATATTTTATCCAACTTTGTCATTTGTCTTTATCCCTCCTTCCCTTCCTTCCTTCCTTCTTTCCTTCCTTCCTTCTTTATTTTAATTTAATTTTATTTTTTGGCCATGCCACATGGCTTGCAGGATCTTAGTTCCCCCACCAGGGATTGAACCCACGCCCTTGGCAGTGGAAGCAGGGAGTCCTAACCACTGGACCACCAGGAAATTCCCCTTTCTTCTTTATTTATACCATGCACATTTTTCCTTTTTTGGATTCCAATAAAACTTCATTTACAGAAACCGCAGGACGCATGAGTCCGTAGGCCATGCTTCAACAACCCCCACCCTAGACTCTTATTTTTCAAGGCATGATCCTAGGATCATCAACTTCACCTTGGACCCTGCTAGAAAATGGTGATTCTCAGGCCCAGGCCCAGAATTACTGAATCAGAATCTGCAGTTCAACAAGCTGATCAGGTGATTTCTACTATGTTTGAGTTTGAGAGGCAATGCCAAATAGTGTGCATTGGAGCAAGGTGGTAGATCTATATTGCCATGAGCTAGTTAAGCTTCTCTCTGTTCCCTGATTATAGAGGAAAGATTGGAACCTTCCCAATCTGCCATGCACATTTTTAATGTAATCAAATTTATCAAGAATTTCCCTTTTTGCTTCTATATTTTAGATCACAGTAAGACTTTTTTTTACCCTTTTCTAGGTAATAAAGGAATTCACCCATATTTTGTTTTAATACTAGTACAATTTTATTGTAGCCTTTAGATATCTGATTTTTAAAAATTATTTGTTTTATTTATTTATTTTTGGCGGCATTGGGTCTTCGTTGCTATGCATGGGCTTTTTTTTTTCTCTAGTTGCAGAGAGCATGGGCTACTCT
The DNA here is from genome assembly GCF_002837175.3 of Physeter macrocephalus. Classification (NCBI taxonomy): domain Eukaryota; kingdom Metazoa; phylum Chordata; class Mammalia; order Artiodactyla; family Physeteridae; genus Physeter; species Physeter macrocephalus. The sequence continues at coordinate 18,408,516 of NC_041234.1, read as the reverse complement.
TCGTTGCCGTATGCAGGCCTCTCATTGTGGTGGCTTCTCTTGTTGCAGAGCACGGGCTCTAGGTGCACGGGCTCAGTAGTTGTGGCTCGCGGGCTCTAGGGGTGCAGGCTCAGTAGTTGAGGCACATGGGCCTAGTTGCTCTGTGGCATGTGGGATCTTCCTGGACCAGGCTTGAACCTGTGTCCCCTGCATTGGCAGGTGGACTCCTAACCACTGCACCACCAGGGAAGCCCTAGATATCTGATATTTAAAAAAATTCTCATGGTCTACAATGTATGTCATTTTTTTATATACAGCATTTTATTGGTTAGTTCTGAATATTTTTAAAAACAATCTCTATTATTTCTCTTTTGATCAATGAGTTATTCAAAAGTAGTCTGTATGATACTGCTTCTTTGATATTTTTCAAGCCTTGCTTTATGGATCAGGTGTTCATTTTTCTAAATGTATAGTATATACCTAAGTTATTCTCCATTTTTTGCTGCAGAGTTCTGCCTATGGCCACTAAGTAAAGTGTGTTCACATTTTGTGATTCAAATTTCTATATCTTACTATTTTCTCTGCTTGACTTGCCAGAAACTGAGATAGTTATGTTGAAATCTCTTATGTTGTTGAGTTTGTCTATTTCAACTTGTAGTTCTGGCTACTTTTACTTCACATATTTTAAGAGTATTTTACCCTGTACAGGAATTAGTGTTTTAATATGTTCTTAGAGAATTGACACTTTTCTATATATAAATATATATTTAATATATACTAAATCTATCCTGCTTAGGTTTATTTTTTCTGATATTAGTATAAGTGGCTCAACTGTAATTTCATTAGTGTTTGCCTGGTATATATTTATTAATTATTTTAATTTTAATCTTTACTTGGCTTTGGGTTTTAGGTGCATATATTGTAAAGAGCATATAGCTGAAATTTGATATTTTTGTATGACCTGAAAATATACGTCTTAATTAATAAGCTTAGTTCATATATTCTTGAGAGGTAAGGGTTAACTTATACCAGACTGGTCTCCTGCAGGTTGGTCCCCAGAAACAAAAGTTGAGCTCATATACTCCTGTAAAGCTCTGTGGAGATGAGTTATGGCCTGGTGACTAAGAAAATAATTCCTGGTACATAATAAGGTTTGGATCTCAGCCTCTGATCATATGAAGGGAACGTGTCAAATCTTGCTGCTGTATTGATATATTGTATGGCTATAATCACATGGCTTGAAGCAGAAGGGACAGATAATGCTACCCACCTACCATGAATGCTGAGATTGCAGGGCAGGGCTGGAGTCCAGGTTCTGCCTTATCAAATTGCTATTGTAGCCTGGTTCCTGATCTAAACATGGGAAAGACTGATGCTTCCCATGGATTAATGATGCTTAAAGGCTGCACAGTTCATGTGTGAGGAACTTCTTCCAGAGTCTGAGGTATACCCTGAAATATTTCTTCATTGTCCTAGAATTCAATGGGCAACAGAGGACTTACACACGTGTTATTGCTCCTATTTCCATGGGTTTTCCCCAATAAACACTACTCCAGGCACGTGTGGTGTGTGGGCTTCTAGACATATAGAGTTTATATGTGACAGCAGGGATAATTAATACTGGTAATACCTGGATTAGTTTCTATAAATTTACTTTTCCTTTTATATTTGTTTTATTTTCTCTGAGCTGCTGCTTCTCTCCTTTCTTGGTTTTTTGGTTTGTTTATGTGGGGATTGATTGAGCTATGTTTGTTTTCTTTCACTTATCATTTTTCCTTCTCTTGGTTTTGAAAGAAAATTACAGCAATTTTATTTTACAAGGTATAGTTGATATTTTATCCTGAATATTTATTTAACACAGTCTAAAGTTAATAACTCAAACACCTACTGACCAATGCAAAAACCTTAGAACTCGTTAACTTTTATCATCCCAGTTTTGACATGTGTTTTATTGTTAAGTATCTGCCCTTTTTTGAGCTCTGCATATTAGACTTTTTGTTGCTATTGTTGTTATTATTCTTATTTTATATGGAAAATACTTGTTAGATATGCCTACATTTTAATCTTTTATTTTCCTCACTGTTAAGCATTTTCATCATATCCTTTAGAAGTTCCCTCAGTGCAGTCTTATTTATGGTAAAATCTCTCCGTTTTCATGTATCTTAACATGTTTTTGTTTTCCTTTCCTTATTTAAAGACAGCTTTGCTAGGCATACACTATTAGGTTGATAATTTTTTTTCATCACCAATTTGAAAATAATATTCCTCTATCTGGCTTTCGTTATTGCTGTTGTTTTTAATTTGTTTTGTTTTTGTGAGTTTAACTCTCATTTCTCTCTAGTAATCTGTCTTTTCTAAGTGCATTTAAAATTTTTCTATTCATCTTTGCAGTTCTTCAGTGTTAACTCTAAATGTATCTAGGAATTGATTTGTATTTCTTCTTTACTATGCTATATTTAGTGTCTATGCTTTTCAACCACCCATTCAATCTTCATTTCCTTGCAGTTTCATCACTCTTCCAATACTCTCTTCAACCTCATCATTCTGCCAGATTAGCTCACTCAAAAGTCACCATGCTCCACCAGATTAACAATACAGTGTCTTTTTCTTAGTACTTGACCTTCTTTAGCCTGACATAGCTACTCATACTTTGTTTATCCATTTGTTCTTATTTTCCTTTTTTAAAATTGAAGTATAGTTGATGTACAGTACTATATAAGTTACAGGTGTACAATATAGTGATTCACAATTTTTAAAGGTTATACTCCATCTATAGTTTTTATAAAATATTGGCTATATTCCCCATGTTGTAGAATATATCCTTGTAGCTTATTTTATACCTAATATAATAGTCTGTATCTCTTAATCCCCTACTCCCATCTGTTCTTTTTTAAAAAATTTATTTATTTTATTTATTTATTTTTGGCTGCGTTGGGTCTTTGTTGCTGTGTGCGGGCTTTCTCTAGTTGCAGCAAGCAGGGGCTGCTCTTCGTTGCGGTGCGTGGGCTTCTCATTACAGTGGCTTTTCTTGTTGTGGAGCACGGGCTCTAGGTGCACAGGCTTCAGTAGTTGTGGCACATGGGTTCAGTAGTTGTGGCTTGTGGGCTCTAGTGTGCAGGCTTGCTTCCCTCTTGCATCTCCCTCCCTCCCACCCTCCCTATCCCACCCCTCTAGGTGGTCACAAAGCACCGAGCTAATCTCCCTGTGCCATGCGGCTGCTTCCCACTAGCTATCCACCCTTCGTTTGGTAGTGTATATATGTCTGTGCCACTCTCTCACTTCGTCACAGCTTACCCTTCCCCCTCCCCATATCCTCAAGTCCATGCTCTAGTAGGTGGCAGGCGGATTCTTAACCACTGCGCCACCAGGGAAGCCTCCATCTGTTCTTAAAATCTTTTTTCTTTGGTTATTGGATGTGGTCGGCAAAATTCTAAAGATGCCTCTACCCCTAGATTCCTCCCACTTGACTATTCAATCAAACAACAACCTAGGGATTGTTGTGAAGGGATCTCACAGATGTAATCAAAGTCTCAAGTCAGTTGACCTTAAAATATAGAGATTATCTAGGTGGGCCTAACTCAATCAAATGAGCCCTTTAAAATAGAGTTTTATCCAGATAGTTGAAGAAGGGGAAGTCAGAGAGATTCAAAGTGTGAGAAGGAATCACCTCACCAAAGCTTGTTTAAGATGGAGTGGAGAGTAGGGGAGCATGTGTGAAAGGAATGTGGGCAACCTTAAGTTGATGAGAGAGGCCTCTGGCCAACAGTGAACAAGAAAATGTGGGCTTCAGTCCTACAGCTATAGAGAACTGAATTCTGCCAACAACTTGAATAGGCTTGTACACAGATTCTTCCCCAGAGTCTCCACATAATAGACCAACATGGCTGATACTTTGATATTAGGCTGTGACATCGTGTGCCTGACTGGACTTCTGACCAACATAACTGTGATGGAATAAATGCGTGTTGTTTTAAGCTGCTAAATTTGTGGTAGTTTGTCACACAGCATTTGAATGCTTAAAGTTTTGCCAAAAGAGTAGATCTTCTGTTAAGTGCTCTTACAACAAAAAAAAATATTTTCAAGAAAGCAGTAGAAAATTAATATCCTTGGGCCTCCATACTCCTGTCTCTCCTCTGACCATTATGATCACTCCGTCTCTGGCTTATGTTCTGGGTTCTCTTCCTCTTTCTGATCCTTAAATTTGGGGATTTTCCAGATGTCATCAATAAATCACTGCCTTTATAATTTTGTGACCCAGTGCATTTATCTATGCAAAAGTCCCTTTTTTCTCTTTCCTTCTTTATTATTTTATGAGGGAATTGACTTTGTTTTGTTTTAGGGGTTTAAATAGCATTTGCAAATCTTGAGTATTATCTCATAATTCTTCAGTTTAAAGAAAAAATTAAGGATAAATATAAAGAAAACAGCCCTATATAAACAATGTTTTAAATTTGACTCGAAAACTCCACTTACAATTTAATTGAATCCATAATTTTTAAGCTATTCACGTCTTCTCCGATTTCTTTTCCAGCCCCATTCTGCCCCTATTGTCTATTTGATAACCTGTAGAATTTAATATTTTATTAGGACTGTTTGCTGGTTGTTTTAAGTACATGTGTCTCCTCTCCCTAAAGGTGAAGAATTCTTAGGTTTTTGAAGAGGAATTGTACTCTATTTTGAACCTCACCCTCAAAGAGAACACAATTCTGGGAACATTATGTATGTTTAATGCAAGTTTTCTGACTTGCAGAGAAAATGAGAACTAAAAAGGGGGCTTCTGAATAAAAGGTGAGATGGGGATGTGTTTGCCATAGTTTCTACCACTGTATTACTGTGAATTTCTCTCTACTGTCAACATTTTAACTCAGCAATACCAATGCCATGGTATTACAACAGAGGAAGAGGAGCATCATATTCTATTTGTTTACTTTCCTTATAATAAATTACACATATCTATGTCCAGTATCTCCTGTATGTATCTACTCTGGCTATTTTCTTTTTGGCCTTATTAAGACACAAGGTTTTTCAAAGTAGAGCCCTTGGTTTGTTTTGACAGAGACAGCAAAGGAGACATTTGATAAATGCTACATAATCAACACCTAAAGATGCCTGTCAGCTAGCAGTTCATGCCCATTTAACTTGCTCTCTCTAATGCCCATCCTAGCCTGTACACAGCTGAGATGTAATAAGCTCTTTCTCATGATAGATAAGAATAACCTGAGGGCCATGGGCTGTGGAGAACTAAGGTCAAATCTGACCACTGTGCTTCTCCTTTGTCCCAAATCTGAATTTATTCATGATTAGTTCTGCTTGCTACTACAATCAGAAAAGCTAAGGAGGTCATATGGAAAGCAGAGGAAAAAGATGTGATGGATGTAGAAACAGTAGGAAATGATGAATGATCGTGCAGTCTTCTCTGGGCAAGAGGTTTCAAAAGAATGCATATGAAAGAATAGATTTTCCTGTGCTCTGAATGTATTGTCAAGAAATAAACTACTTAAAATGTACCTTTTTAATGTTCTCATTTGTCTTTTCTACATATCTCAACACACCCTTTCAAAAAAAGCAAAATACCACAGCCTGATTAAATATTAAAAATTCCCTCACATAGAGTCTGTGATAAAAGTGTCATAAGTGAGTTTCATCAAAGGCATCTCAGAATATTATAAGTTAAATGAAAATGAAGGTAAAGAACTATAGGAATACAGTGATTATTGATAATAAGATGATAGTACTACTAGCTACTATTTATTAAACATTTTCTGCATACTAGGCACACTGCTAAGCAGTTTATGTAAATTAACTCATTTAATATTTTTAAAAGTACAGTTATGTAGACAAATGATGAAATGTAGAAAAGACTTGTCAAAGGTCATATAGCAAATACAACATAAAGTCAAATTTTTTTACCCATTTTTGTCTGACTCACATTCTTAAAATCATTGATCTAATGCCTCTCAAAAAGAGTTACCATTGATTTTGAGTGTATTCTTAGAAATTGGCGGGGGGAGAAAAGGGGGGCTTTTGTTGAAGATTTATATTTTATTTGATACTATTTTCCTCGTGTCATCCTAAAAATTACTGTTTCAGAAATGGAAATGTGCTTCTGAACCACATTATTATGCATTTACCTCCCATATATTATATATATCAAATGATGTTAACAGATAAATTTTGAGAGGATAATGTGAGGTATATTTAGTGAAATAACACGTCTTCGTCAGGTTAGATTATAAGTGAAGCTGACATAGATTAAGGGAATTAGGTTGAAAAAAAGCCTTCATTATTCTAGATAAAATATTTTCAAGCACAAGTTGAATACATGAATCAAGTTCAACTTAAATCCATTAAAAAAAATCTGTTGATGTTAAAAGAAGCAAGCACAAGGTCATAATTTTTCTTCTCTGCATTTCTGATGGTTTTTCTTTGTCTCTGTAGTTCATCTACTAATTTGAATGTCATGTTAATGGAGGCACTCGTTTTCTTTTGTGGTGTTTAAATTGATATCTTCTACATGACAAGCTTGTAATGACTCATTTAAATAGGTGGCATGTTTTAATAGATTAAACAGAAATGTTACTATACCTTTTCTGATAGATATATTTTATATGTGGTAAGATGAGATATTTTTAAAGAACATGCATATTTTATCTAAATTTTTATAGCTCTTATGTCTAGTGAATTTTGGAGGTAGGAATCTTGTAATTTTCTGAGAGAATAAAAGATTTGTGGAAAGTTCTGAACCAATATCTAGTATATAATATTAAATGTTGTGATAACCATCTTCAAAGAGATCTTGGAACAGATAGTGTTAGCTAGCATGGAAGATTTCAGTTTTCTCTGTTGAATGGCTCACCACAGAAGTTTTGGTTGCAAGACATGGGGCCAGTCCTAGAGAGTTTGGACTTGGAACTAGATGTACTCACTAGAGGAAAATTTGCTGGTCAGGTGAAGAAGTCCAGCCCGACAGGATATTCAGTTATCTTGAGAGAAAATGACAGGTGACTGGTCAGTCTGAGGAGCTAGCTAGTATACAGGACAGAAAAAGGAGGAGCCTACAGGGAAGCAATATATTGAGGTGTGGTAAGCAGACATGTCAAGAGGCATGAGGAAACAGGAAGCCAGACCTAAAACATGGGGTTTGAAGTTCAGAATCACATCTCAAGAGGCAAGGATGGAGGCATGAGAAAATCAGAATTCCAATCCTGAAGTCATTGATGTGCTGGGTGTTTATCAAGATCAGGACTAATATCAGCATCCAGATAGGAAACTGAGTCATAAGGTGAAACTTGATCTCAAGAAGAAATCAAGTTACTAGAACTGGGACATAAAGTAGAACTATAGGAGCAGCCAGATCAACTTGAGTATAGATAGCAATCATGACTTCCCTCTTCAAAAAGGCTTGAAATCTTTCTAAAACTGAGACAGGGCCTACATGTTGGTATTAGTCACTATAGGCAGACATTTAAAAAAAGTCTTCTGGCCATAATAAACCTGAGAGATTAGAGTAAGTTTTCACTTTAGGACTGGTATTTAAGGCAACAAGAATATAATTCACTTTGGTTTTAGTTGAGTTTGAGCAATCATTTTCACTATAAGCAACACATACATGATAGAGTAAAACAACAAACCAAATTGGTGGAACTATAAAGAGGAAGAGTATGAGAAGATTCAAAATGTCACACTGAAACACCTTTAAAAGACTATGCTCTGACTCATAAAAGCAGTAGTGATTTGATCAGCCTGATAGTTTGCTGCTTTAAGGAGAAGATTTGTCAACTTTATATTCAAGAACCTGGCTGGAGGAAAGGAGATTTTACTTTTGATTTATTCACTCTCTAGATATGAGAATTCCTTAGGTCTTTTAGTCATTCCTTCCTAAACAATAAATAAATGAGATTTTTTAGAAATATCTAATTAATTCTCTAGTTAAGGAAAATTATTGTAATAATACACACTTGCTAATAGAACTTTGAAAATAGTATGTTAGTAAAAAAGTTAAATGATCATCTTAAAATCCTGATCACATATTGGGCTGGTCAAAAAAGTTCGTTCGGGTTTTCCGAGGTTCTTATGGAAAAAACCCGAACGAACTTTTTGGGCAGCCCAATATTTGCTTCTCAGTCACACCCACAAAGATTATAATCACCATCAGAAGAGACATCTTTGAACATGAAGTCCAGTGTTAAATAGCTATAATTTCAGAAATATCACCCCATTCTTCAAACTCTAATAATTTCAGTTCCCACTGTGGACTTTAGATTCTAATTTATATTTTATATTAAATATATTAGTCTCTTCCAACAAAAATGAGATAAGCAACTATATTATTATAAAGTAGGAGCAATAATATAAGTTTACACATTTTGTAACTTTAATGCACAAACCAGCCCTTTTGGTTTGATAAGCAACAGTGGATTTTTAAAATTTCAACCAATACAGAATTTTATGTCCCTTTAAAAAAGAAAAATAAATAAATCAGTAGTACTAGGGTATTTTGTACAGCCAGGGAAAGATATGCTGACACAGCTAGCATTGAGGATGTGGTGCCGGGATCCTATTGGCACACATACCTGTCACTTCCCTTTCACCTTTCAGAGCCACTGAATTGCTGTTGCTTGGCCATGGAAACTCAATTATTTCCCATGCTGGCGTCTGGCCTTCTATAGCTTAATGAACTTAACCACCCAAGACAAACATATATATTTGTTCTCCAAATGACTTCATGGCAGCCATTTGAAGGCAAGTGAGGCCCAATCCCTGAACTCCTTGCTTTCTTTAAATAACCCATGTATATTTTGTATGCTCCCTTTGTTCTTTCTGGCTGCCCTTAGGCCCCAAATCAGTCAAATCATGTGTGTTTTTAACAAACACACTTCAAACTGGCTTTACTTAAATCTAAGAGACATGATCATAGTCAAATTTTCCAATTCTAAAATATCTTAACACCTTAACACCTAACACCTTTACCTCTTCATCTTTCATGGTCTTAAGATGTTTTGGCATAGGAGGGAAAATGTCTGAATGAATTCTGTAGTTATAATAAGAAGGGCTCTATATGAAGTGAAAATAAGAAAAATTACTGCTGTGATATCACATTATAAAGTGCCATTGAAATGTAAATTATTATATTTTATATTATTTTAAGGTCTTGGTGTCCTGCACATGTGGAACCCATAACACAAAGTAAATCACCTAGGTGTACAGAGAAGAGTCCATGTTGATGCTAATGATACTTCTGATAATCTCCTCACTCAGTTCCTAGACCTTATTACTCCAGTGAGTTCTACTTTCTCCTTCTGTTCATGATCCAGTTCACACTTCTTTGACAATAGAGTGCCATCTCCAAAGTCTCAGTCTTTCCACCTCTCCATCTTTCCTTCTTTATCATTTTCTTCACTCTCTTTATTGTCTATAGTCTCTTAATCTTTAAGCACAATCCTAGAAACACATTCTTTCTGCCCTGTCTGGATGCCAAAATGGACAGTTTCAATGATCTCCTTACTGACATCCTATATTTGTTCACGCCCTTCACCTAGCTTGCCAATTTCCTTCTTTTAAGTAAGTGCAAACTTCTGCTTTCTCTGACAGAAAACAAAAGGTTTAGGTGAATTCTTAGAGAAAGCACTTAAACATGTGAATATATTCTATCATAAATTCATCCTTTTCTAATTCATTGGCTAACAGTGACTCCTGGGGCCCGCCATTCCCACTCTTTCTATGTTTAGAACCAGAAAAGCAAACTTTGGGAGAATATAGCAAAAAGAGGTTCTATTTCCTAGTACTTTATTAGAGACCTCTAGAGGAGTGAAAGGGATTGAATAGCTTTTCTTAAAATATGAGATTCAGATTGGTAGCAACAGAGAAATCATACTTTGTTACTAATCACAGAATACTGGATTGGAAAATCAGTGTTCATTCATGTAATTTTTATTTGTTACTAAACATCATATTGATTGGTTAAATATGCTCACTTGACTAGCCATTTAATATCCTTCCTATTTACATTTCATCTTTCTATTTTTATCTCATATCTCTAATGAATTTCTTCATAAGATCCCAGCAGCTGATGTCTGCCCAGTCAAGCCATGGTTCACTTTTTGGACCTGTGCAGTCACATTAATACAAAGCAGAATGCTCTTTGTTCATATTTACTGTCATTCTTAGTATAGTTACAGAAATCTCTTTGACTTTTCAGACCATGGGCCATGTCAGTTTGTATTACTGGTACTTAACTGACTGATCCTGTTATAGGTGTGTCCAACTGAAATGTGATTTCTGTTAAAGCAGGCTTGTAGGATCTCTCCCTTCCTAACTTCTCACAGCAGACTTTGTCACATTATCGTAACTCAGAGGGCTTGTAAACTTCTCATTTACTCATTACTGTATAGACTAATGGTAAATGCACAGGTCCTCAAGTTAGACTCCTTGTGTTTACATTAAAGTTCAGCCGCTTATGAAGCTGTGGGACATTAGGGAATTAATGTATGTCTCTGGGTTCACTGTGATTAACTGTAAAATGCGGGTAATAATAGCACTATGTCATGTTATTGTGAGACAGAAATGAAGTAATTCATGTAAATATCTTAACCTGATGCCTAATACATGGTGAGCTCTCAAAAAGTGTAGGCTCTTTTTATTAGTGGATGCAAGCTAGTGATGCTGTAAAAGCTTTCAGCAAGTATGTATTTCTTTCTTATATAAAGAACTGCCATTAAGGCTGCCCTCATTTTTTTATATTCCATTTACCTATAGATTACTTACAGGTTCAAATCTACAGTGGAAATAACTTTTTTTTTTTTTTTTTTACTAGTTTTGGAAAGATGTTTTTAAACCAGTTCCTTAAAAGACTCCTATGTGACCCACACTAGTAAAATATACCTTCCGGTGCCTCCTCTGTCTCTAGGCAACAGCAGTGTAAAATATGTAAACAAATGAGTGTCCTTGTTTGCTAAAATTTAATCTGTTAATCGTGTTGTATTATTGCTCTTCCCCAAATTCTCTCTCCCCATCAGGTAACATTCCTTATTATGAGGAAGAGGAAGTTCCTTAGCATATTATTTCGACAGCATAATTTACCCAGATGATGGTCATTATGATGATGCTTTATTTTTTTTATTTTATTTTTTTGATGATGCTTTAGATTCATTTAGAGTCCACCATTCAGAGAGGAAGAATAGATGGCCTACATTATTCCTCATACTTATTAAAAATTGCTGCATTCTCATTTGTGAGTTTGTTGAATGACTGGGTAGCATACCTCTTTATAAAGATAAAATGGAGAGTAATAAATGAAAACACTCCCTAGCTATACTATTGATTTAGTTGTTTATTAAAATAACCTCATATTGGACTTGTATTTTACTCTTAGAAAATTGGCAAAGTGCTAATATATTTAGTTTAACTGGACCAAGTACATGTCTTATTTAACTTTGATTCCCCAGCACAAACTCATTTATTAAGAATAAATGCTTGGGACTTCCCTGGTGGTGCAGTGGTTAAGAATCCATCTGCCAATGCAGGGACATGGGTTCGAGCCCTGGTCTGGGAAGAGCCCACATGCCGCGGAGCAACTAAGCCCGTGCACCACAACTACAGAGCCTGCGCTCTAGAGCCCGTGAGTCACAATTACTGAAGCTCACACACCTTAGAGCCCGTGCACCGCAACTACTGAGCCCACATGCCGCAACTACTGAAGTCCATGCTCTCTAGGGCCCACGTGCTGCAACTACTAAAGCCTGAATGCATAGAGCCCCTGCTCTGCAACGAGAAGCCACCGCAATGAGAAGCCTGCACACCGCAACGAAGAGTAGCCCCCGCTCACCGCCACTAGAGAAAGCCCGCGGGCAGCAACGAAGACCCAACGCAGCCAATAAGTAAATAAAATAAAATAAAATAAAATAGAATAAACAGTTGAGAATACTGGACTTTATTAAAAAAAAATAAATAAATGCTTGTTGAATCGAATTAATCAGCCAAACAGTAGACAAATGGAAGTTGTGGTTAATAAGATGGGCCAGACTGAAATACTATTCTTGTTGAGAAGCTTACTTTAATCACCTTCTTATTTTCCAGCCTTATATAATCATGTATTAAAGTGATAGAATATGTCTCATATTGAGAAAATAATAGTTTTATATTATGCTGAATCTGCCTGGGAATAAAATAGACACCTTATCAAATTCAGTGGAGGTGTCATGAGAATTGATACCTAAGAGTTGTTGTGGGAACACATTTAAATTTTAAAAATATGCAAGATTTTTGCTATTGTCTCATGCCCACTATTGTTTGGGAATAATGCAGTTTCAATTTATAGAATTGTATCATGTATTTTAGGGCTGGAGAGAAACTTGATAAGTCCTCCATTGAACCTAAAGAGGAATGCATTGCAATAAGGTGCTCATTCAAAAATCAAATAATGATGTGAATAATGTTGATCATCTCTACTGGAGGAAAAAAATGCTACACATTAAACACATTACTTATTATATATTTATTTAACAATCTTGGACTTTATTAATACAATGTTTTGTAGTATGTATGCCTTATTTTTTTTCTTATAGTTAAATGTCTGAATTCTGAGAAATTTCAGCATGCTTTGGTGAGAGGAACAGTCATCTTATTTTCAAAAAGATGCAGGCACAGACTGTTTTTGACCAAAAGGTGTATTACTGACCAAAACTCAGCAATATAGTCTGGAAAATAAATGAAGAATTCTGCTGCTGGTGAGATGAATACATAGGTAGAGGGAGGTGAAGAATATGAACTACTTAGCAGCCTTAAACTTTCTCTTGACTTTGATATAAGTGCTGGAGAAATATCAATGTTATCATTCCCAGAAGCCATTCATTTAGAAATGGAAATTAGAATAGATGGAAAAATACAGTGTCGGGAGTTACCTATCAGGAAACAAAATGGATGCGTGTGATATCTACCCACTTTCGTGGTGAAGGCCCTGCATTACACTTACTGTCTAAAGCTTACTGTGCTGAAACCTTCACAGCAAAGGTTCCAGTTTCTCCTAATGACCTCTAAGTGAAAGTGAATGAGGTTTAGCTACCAGGTATGTGCTTCTGGAACAACACACGATGGGACCTTTTTTTTTTTTTTTTTTTTTTTTTTACTTTATTTTTATTTTATTTTATTTTTTGGCTGCGTTGGGTCTTTGTTGCTGCATGCGGGCTTTCTCTAGTTGCGGCAAGTGGGGACTATTCTTCATTGTGGTGCATGGGCTTTTCATTTCGGTGGCTTCTCTTGTTGCAGAGCACGGGCTCTAGGTGCACAGGCTTCAGTAGTTGTGGCTTGCAGGCTCTAGAGCACGGGCTCAGTAGTGTGGCACATGGGCTTAGCTGCTCCGCGGCATGTGGGATCTTCCCAGACCAAGGATCGAACCCGTGTCCCCTGCATTGGCAGATGGATTCTTAACCACTGCGCCACCAGAGAAGCCCACAGTGAGACCGTTTAACGTTGTTTCCAAAGCTATTTTCTTTGGAATACTGTTCTGTGAGATTCGGTAGAAAAAGAATCCCATGATCAGAATGTTTGGGAAACACTGAATATTTTATCCCCATGTTATACATTCAAAATGTATATTTTTTACATCAGACATAAAATTCCTAGAGTAAACAAAAACTGAAAAAACAAAACAAAAAATCCTGCTAATTCGATTAATAGAAGTTTTTCACTGAACACTTGTGAATGTTTTTGAGGCACTGGCTGATACTGAATACAGTCTTGGGAAGGCTGATCTAAGGAATTAAATTTCTGTAAATTATGAGGAAAACACTTTTAGGTGAGAAGAGATGCATATGGTAGCAGGCTTCAGTATTTTGTATTTCCATTCAGGAAATTGTTCTTATTTGATCCCTTCCACCCTTGATCCTTTTTCCTTTCAGTGGACTCTGTAGTAGGGATAAAGAGAAAAATGTCATTTACTACCCTAGAAGAGCTATTTACTGTAAATACAGTGGAGGCTGCTAAAAGTGTGTTGATAATAAGACATATTAGCTTAGGTTCTCTTGGTAGCAAATAACAAAAACTAAATCAAAGTTGGATATATGAAACCCAAGGGCAGAAATACAGCCAGGCTCAGGAAAGGTCTAGGAAGCAGCTATATCATTTCCAGTAATGTGATCGCCGAACTGCTTTTCAACAAAGGGCGTCTTCCTAAGCAAACATTCAGAATCTAGTCTAGAGATTCAAAATGAACTCTGCTGCTGGTTGGAATTTAAAAAAATATATATATATATACACACACATATACATATATATACACACACATATACACACATACATATATATACACACACACATATATACACACACACACAAGCATGCATATATACATATGATACAAAGGAAAGAAAACATATATAAGTGGATGTTTTGTTATTACAACATGCATGCCAGGCATTGGTGACCATGGGAAGTCACCCCCGTGTTTCTGAGCAAGACAGCCTAGCACTCATTTTTCCATTATCACTGTTGCCCAGAGTGAACTTGTCAAAGAGATACTCCACCATTCAGACTTCCAAACCCCTCCACCCGCCATCTTGCTACTCATACTTAACCATTAGCATCTGTATAATTAATGAACATAAACATTTCAGGTGAAACTGAAGACTCCCTTTATTTTAATCCCTGCCCAATCCCATGCCCTTCACTTGTTCCCCAGAGGCAACTGCAATCATGATTTTCAGGCTATGGTTCTATGCTTTTACTATGCACATGCACCCACATTCACCAGGGACCCCTACCTCACCCCACCCCACCCCAGTCTACCCCCATATACCCACATTATTTATAAGGGGAAGATTGATTTTGTGTTTTCCAGGGCCCCGTGGAACACCTTCTCCCTCCCACTGTGGAGATCCTGAGCTGCATATGGTTGGGGTATGGCTGTGTTCAGAGACTCCTGGATACCTGTTTTAAAACTTAAAAAATGAAAGATTTGCCCACATGAATCAACCAGAGACCTTTATTTATTTATGAACCAATAACTTTATTGGAAGAAACGGAAAAACTGGAAGAAAAAAACTTAAGTGATAAAATAAAGTCCAGGAAAAGAAAGTCCTGCACTTGTTGCAAAAAAAAAAAAAAAAAAAATTGAGTGAACTTCTGCAAGGGCACTATTGCCGTCTGCATGGCAGGCACGGTGACCAGAGCTCTGGTCACCCCGTGGCTCTGGGGAAGTCCAGTCCAGGCTCAGTTCTTCTTGTCGCTGTCGCCCAGGGTGAGCTTGTCAAAGAGGTACCCTGCCAGGTCGGCGTCCGGGGCCCCCATCATGCTGAGGGTGGTGACATGACCCTCCAGCTCTCTGATGAACGCCACCTGCTGGCTGAGGTAGTGAGTTGCCAGGAAGTGACGCAGGTGGGGGTCGCTCTTGTCGGTGGCCAGCTGGTTCAGGTGGAGCAGGCTCCGGTTCACGCGCTTCTCCAGGAACAAGGCGCACTTCATGGCCTTGAAGCCGCTCTTCCACTCGTCACTGACTGGCTTCCTGATGTTGATGGAAGTTGAGGCGGCCCCCGCGCTGGTTCTGCAGACGCATCAGGCCCTGGGCCCGCACGCTGTGCTCGTGGGAGCGGCGCAGGAAGAACCGGGTGAAGTGCTTCAAGGCCACGTCGTCGCGGTCGAGGTAAAAGGCTGCGGCCAGGAACAAGAAGGAGGCGTGGAGCTCCAGGGTGAAATGGCTGTTATGGCTGTTGACGGCGGCCTCGCAGTCGGGGGGGTAGTAGTTCTGGCGCACCTGCGAGGGTGGCGCTTGCAGCGTGGCGGGCAGCGTGGCGGGCGTGAAGGCCAAGGTGAAGGCGAAGCCTCGGGGCCCGCGGTAGCTGCCTCGGAGCATCGTTCCCATGTGGTCGAAGAGGGCGGCCGCTCTGGGATGGACCGGAAGGCGGGTCCATTACCCGGGTTTGGGAGGGGGGAAAGGAGGTTCCGGTTCCATTCCGGGGTGGGTGGGGGGATTGGCAGGGTGGATGTACACGGAGGGCGGGGCACGAGC
>NC_041234.1:18362205-18391147 GCF_002837175.3 Physeter macrocephalus | reverse complement strand
GAAGTCCAGTCCAGGCTCAGTTCTTCTTGTCGCTGTCGCCCAGGGTGAGCTTGTCAAAGAGGTACCCTGCCAGGTCGGCGTCCGGGGCCCCCATCATGCTGAGGGTGGTGACATGACCCTCCAGCTCTCTGATGAACGCCACCTGCTGGCTGAGGTAGTGAGTTGCCAGGAAGTGACGCAGGTGGGGGTCGCTCTTGTCGGTGGCCAGCTGGTGCAGGTGGAGCAGGCTCCGGTTCACGCGCTTCTCCAGGAACAAGGCGCACTTCATGGCCTTGAGGCCGCTCTTCCACTCGTCACTGACTGGCTTCCTGATGTTGATGGAAGTTGAGGCGGCCCCCGCGCTGGTTCTGCAGACGCATCAGGCCCTGGGCCCGCACGCTGTGCTCGTGGGAGCGGCGCAGGAAGAACCGGGTGAAGTGCTTCAAGGCCACGTCGTCGCGGTCGAGGTAAAAGGCTGCGGCCAGGAACAAGAAGGAGGCGTGGAGCTCCAGGGTGAAATGGCTGTTATGGCTGTTGACGGCGGCCTCGCAGTCGGGGGGGTAGTAGTTCTGGCGCACCTGCGAGGGTGGCGCTTGCAGCGTGGCGGGCAGCGTGGCGGGCGTGAAGGCCAAGGTGAAGGCGAAGCCTCGGGGCCCGCGGTAGCTGCCTCGGAGCATCGTTCCCATGTGGTCGAAGAGGGCGGCCGCTCTGGGATGGACCGGAAGGCGGGTCCATTACCCGGGTTTGGGAGGGGGGAAAGGAGGTTCCGGTTCCATTCCGGGGTGGGTGGGGGGATTGGCAGGGTGGATGTACACGGAGGGCGGGGCACGAACGCTGTGTCCTAGGTTCCATCCAGGCCTGGGTGAGGCAGGGAGACTGCGCTGAGCTTCTGGCCTAATCTTTTAAAATGTTATTCCGAATATAAGCGCAACCGTTTTGAGTTAATCGCTTGCGTGATTTCTTATTTGAATAGTGCCTTGCTGTGATTCTTTCATTAAACAGTTCTTTTGTGGTATCATTGGTTATATTTACTATCACAGAGCTCTATTTGAAGTTAGCTCTCCTCAGTGACTTCAACACCCATACTAATGACACTTCTGACAGCCTCTTCACTGGGTTCCTGGACCTTATTAAACTCCAGTGATCTCCACTTTTCTCTTTCTGTTTCTGGTCACGTTCACACTTGTCTGACAGCAGAGCACCACCTCCAAAGTCTCAGTGAATCTTTCCACCTCTCCAGCTTTCACTCGTTTTGAACCTTGTCTTCGCTCCCTTTGTTGTCTCTCATCTCTTAATCTTCCAGCACAGTCCTAGAAACACAGCCCCTTTCACCTGATTTACCAATTTCCTTCCTCTTGGGTAAGTGCAGACTTCTCTTTTCTTTGTCAGAAAACAAAAGGCTTAGATGCATTCTTAGAGAAAGAACTTAACTGTGTGGATGCATTTATCCCCTCCAACCTCATTTGTCCCTTCACTGCCACTCAGCAAGCATTTTTTTGAACCCCTCAATTATGTTGTATGGAATGAGCCACAGTGGTAGGAAATACCATTGATCTCAAATTATCTTTCATTCATTCATTCAGTAAATATTTATTGATTACTTAATATGGCCCAGGCACTGGTATGGGATTTGGGCATATATTAGTAGCAAAGAGAGACGAAGTCTGTTCCCATGAGGTTTGTATTCTAGTGGAGAAGCAGACCAAAACAAAACAAAACAAAAAACTGCTGTTTTTCTCCCTTTATTGTCTCAAGTAAATACGTATAAGATATTACACATGTATATGAAATTAAAAAGTCAATATTTTCTTAGAAGTTAAGGGTATTATAGTGGAAGACATAAGACCAATCTAGGTATTTATAATTAATTAATTCAACATTAATTCAACAGCCATTTATATACAGTACTCCAAATATGTGTCACTGTTTGACTCTGGAGATACACAGAAGAATCAAACATGGTCTCTGTTCTCAAGGTACAAGAAAGAGTGATGGACTGTTTTAAGTGCTCTCAATGGTTTTAAAATGCTCTCAATGGTTTTATTATTATTTGACTGATGTACTTTTTTTGGGGGGGTCGCTTTATTTCTCTTTGAAAGCTCATGCTATGCTATAATCATTGTTTATGAAGGAAGCAAAGGATCAAATGTCAACTGTCACATTGTAAACTTATCTAAGCAATTTTAGAGGCATTTAATTGTTGAGTCTGTAAAGAAATAGAATAATAACAATGTCTATTTGATAAGTTGATTTTAATGATAGAATCATACATTAGAGATGGAAAAGAACTACATGATCAGTTTCTCAGTGAGATAAAATTGTATTCTATGTTTGCTTAACACCAGTGTTTAGTCTTAATATAATTGCAATCTTTCAAAAATTTCCTTGGAAGAGTCCATTGTAGACTTCACTGGAAGAATCTATTTAAATAGAAGAAATCTTGATTTTGTAGAACATTTTCTCATTATGTCCCAAGATTATTTAATAATTAATTTATCTGGACAACTTTACTCTTCAAATATTAAAATAATACTATTGAATGGTTATATGTGTACTAAGGGGTGATAATGGTGTTTCTCAGATGTTTTATCCCTCATCATTACTTCCTAGGTTAGAAGATAATGTTAAAATACACGTTATAACTAAGAGAAAACTAAGGTTTAAAATCTAACTTTTTTAAGGGAAATCAATAAACTAGCATGAACTGGAACCTCATATTTCCATGAAGGAAATATACATATGTAAAAACAAAAACATTGCATCCAGTTTTTCTTTAATGAGGAATGTAAAGCTAAATACAAACACAAAATGAAAAAATTTCAGAGCAGATCATGTTTTTAGAAAAATTTAAAATTTTATTTTTAAAATTTATTTATTTTATTTTTTAATTTTTGGCTGCATTGGGTCTTTGTTGGACGCGGACTTTCTCAAGTTGCAGTGAGTGGGGGATACTCTTTGTTGCAGTGCGTGGGCTTCTCATTGTGGTGGCCTCTCTTGTTACGGAGCATGGGCTCTAGGTGTGCCGACTTCAGTAGTTGTGGTGTGCAGGCTCAGTAGTTGTGGCACAAGGGCTTAGTTGCTCCGGGGCATGTGGGATCTTCCCGGACCAGGGCTTGAACTCATGTTCCCTGCGTTGGCAGGCGGTTTCTTAACCGCTGTGCCACCAGGGAAGCCCCCAAATTTAAAAAATTTTGATAATCAAATTTTATAGTTTATAACTTGGTCTATGCTAAGATAATGTCTTTTAAAATATCAATATAGGACTATAAGATGAAGGTTTCTTTGAAACGTTTGTGGTCAGTGTTGGTATTATGTTAGGATTCTCCAGAAAAACAGAACCAATAGAAGATATATTTGTATATTATATAAAATAAGGAATTGGCTCACGTGATTATGGAGGCTGACAAGTCTCAAAATCTGCAGTTGCCATACTTGAGACCCAGGAGAGTCCCTGGTGTAGGTCCAGTCCAAAGGCCAGGAGGCTCAAGACCCAGGAAATTCAAGTTGAAGGCAGGAAAAAACAATGTCCCTGCTCTAAGGCAGTCAGGCAAGAGGAGTTCCTTCTTACTCAGAGGAAGGTCAGCATTTTTATTTTATTCAGGCCTTCAAATGATTGTATGAGGCTCATTGACTTTAAGGAAAGCAATCTGCTTTACTTAGTCTACTATTTCAAATGTTAATCTCATGGAAAAACACCCTTTCAGGCACAAACAATAATATTTGACTAAATATCTGGGTACCCCCTGGCCCTTTCAAGTTGACATATAAAAATTAGCTATCACAGTATTATTCATGATAAATGCAGAGTCAACAAATAAAAATTCTCATGCTATAATCTGCAAAAACTGTTTTGACTTTCAGTTCCCTTCATTAATTTAAAAATGTTACAGAACTAATAGTTACACAACTGATATTAGACAATAAGTTCTGACTCCATGTCAATGATTAGCTCTCATTCATTCATTCAGTATATTTCTATTGAGCACCTATTATAGGACAGGTATTTTATAGGTACTAACATAAAAACTTGTTCTATAAGCTCCTCATGTTTGTATTTCTTTTGTAGCTAAGTGCTAGTAAATGTTTCATATAATTCCTTCTTTTAAAATTAATACATGAAGTAGGATCAATGGTATAATCTTAAGGAAGTAGACCATAAGTAGCAGCAGTTGGTGGCTTATCTCACTCTCTGTGTTGTGTGTGTGTGTTTGTGTATTCATATGTATAAATAAATCATTTAATGAGAGGTAGTGAAAAGTGATACATCAATATTATATATCTCTGGGCTGTTCACTCTGCATTACCTTATTATTACAGATACTGGATTAAATTTGATTATTATTACCTATATTTTACAGATAAAGAAATTGTGAATTAAGGTATGTAACATGATCAAACACAGAGCTTGTAAATAGCAGAGAGTGACACTCTGAACTGGATTCCTCTCTAGGTAGTTTGGGAAGTTTGGCTGGACCATGAGCTCCTTTAGAACAAAGACTGTTCAACTTGTGATGCTAAATTTCACATAGTAGGGGCTCAAAAATATAAATTAAAATATTGAGTGGCCTATTAAAAGCTTTATTAGTCTGATTATTTCTCCAAATTAAAAAAATGAGTGGGAGTAGATGTTGAATATATATTTAAACTGTTTCCTTTAGAAGGAAAAAAAATCAGACACCCAATGGTGATAAATTACTTTTATAATTTTACTTTAATATGCATAAACATAAAACCAGGCATAGAAATTGGTATGCTTTTATAACTGTAAACCTAACAATTTGTAAATATATGCAAATACAACTATAAAACTATTAAAATTAAAATTAAGAAATTCCAGTTATGCATCAGATTATGCTTTTTGTCTTAAACACAGTCCCTTCTCACTGAGAACATACTAGTTGACGAGATGCAAGTTTCCTTTTGAGTGTGCCATGCTTGTGCCCCTATATCCATGAAACATCTCAGTTCTCTACCACCCTTCTTTACTGAAGACATGACACACTTTAGCTCATATGATGATTCATAATGTACTTTTGCTTTCAGGTAGTGGAAGTCATCATTCAAATATTGTCTGTCCATGTTCTTTTTTATTATTTTGTGAAAAGTAATTCTGATGCAGTTTGTTGATTTCATGAAATACCATTAAAAGTCTCAGTAACTTCAATAACTGAAGAGGTTGTTCAAACTGGGAATTGAGGAGGAAGAGAACTACTGACAGAATTTTAAGGGATAACACTCTTCCCTTTGAGTTTCATTCTATTAAACTATTTTTCACTTCCCAGTCATCACTTTAAAAGGAAATTTTAGTGTTTGCAGCTGGTAAAATGTGACTATAAGGGTGGACATGCGACAGTTGTCCTTTTTACACTAGAACATGCCAGCCTAGCAGCAGTCACACTCAGTGTGATTCAAAACACACACGCAGGCATGGACAGTGAGTTTGTGCTGCTGCATTGAGCTATAGACAGATCAAGATAATTCTGAAAATGCTTCCAGTAATTTTTCATTTGGCTGTAAACACAAGAACAGATCCATGGAATTCACAAATACAGGTAGAGAACACTGAGTTAGAATGGCATGGACACACCATATATATAGTCAATAACTATTTAGGACCTAATATATTCCAGCTTTGTGCTAAATGCTGAATGATTGCAACAGGCGTTGACTTTAATCTCATGGGCCCTAGAGTCTGTTTCAGTTCACTATGTTCACTGACAGAATGTATATGTGATGAATGTAAAATTAGATGCTAATGAGTTGTTAATAGAATATGTATATATATTGAAATATTCATATATATTCAATAATATTTTGTTTGAAATCTTTACCACTATTGTCACAGATACAGAAATTGCTACAGACGTTCTCATACCTTTTCCTACATAGCAATTAGGTTTAGGGAAAATATTTTTGGTGGAATGGTGTTAGTCAACCTACAAATCCAGAATGTCTTGGTTGAAGGTATAGATACTTTGTTTCACTAAAATCAAGTGTAAGTTTTTCCAAACAAGTTAGGAAAAAAATGCAAAATCCTTATAAAATGTTCCTTATGATTCCATACCTTACTATACTATTAACCCAATGTGTTAATAAGCTTATATTTAATGTAATCATTATTCTTCATAATTTGACATGAGTAATGTGCTCTCACGTTTTAATTTTCTAAACTTTTATACCATATTCTCAATGACTTATTTGCTGATTTCCTTTTTTATAAAAATATGATAATGACCTCAACCAACCACTGTTAAACTCAGCAAAAAGCACAATTTCCAAAGTAAGTGTTTTGTAAAGTGTTTCCTGTGTATTATTCACATTTATTACTTTTCCTCTAAGCTTTTGATATTTCAGTTCATACATGAAAAATAAACAATGTCCTTTTGACTTATTTTCTTGAAGTCTTTTGCCATTTTCCAAATATATCTGAATAGTTAAGGTCAGTTAAACCTATTTAGAGTTTCAAATTTCTAGAAAATATCTGATATTTAGTAACTTTCTGCCCAAATGATTTTAAATCTCATTTATTATAAAGTGAATTAAAAGATTGGCATATATTCTTTAAATAGAAAGATTATCAACCTGCTTTTGCTAATGTAGATGGTGGTCTTAAGTTCTGATTTCATACATGACAAACAACCCATGATTAAAGGCTCATTAATAATCTGCCAAATACTGTCAGCTGTATGACTAAATTCTCCATTAGTAATGTAATCCCTTGATTTTCTTCTGCCAGAAAAGTGCTGATTCTTTGAAACCATTGGCAGTAATATGAATTTATACATTATATATGTGTGTGTGTGTGTGTGTGTGTGTGTGTGTGTGTGTATCTCTTGGAAGAGAGACTGAACGCCAAGACAAAACCTCGCATTCCTTTACAGGACGTGCAGTGCAGATCTGTTGTGGAGTAACTGCTGGATCTGGGAAGGAAGGTGAGGCTAAAGGCAGCCCATTAGAAAAGGAAGAGGATGTTGGAACTGGGAATTGAGGGGAAGAGAACTACTGACAATTCTAAGGGATAACACTCTTGCCTTTGAGTGTCTGTGTGGTAGAGTCCGTGGCCTGGAGTAGAAGGGGAAAGCTGTACTAGAGCAGCTTCTGGTGGCAGGAATATTATTTTCTTATACATGCAGCTATTGAAACATTGCTTAACATTCCTCAGATCTTAACTGTCAAGGACAAAAAACAGTAATGATAACTGGAAATGTCAGTTCCACGTCCACAATAATCTATTTACAATTGCTTCCCTCTTTCACGAGTTCTCTACCAATTATCCATGCTTTTATCCCCCCCTAAATCATCACTTTTTCCTTAATCACATGTATTCTTCAATTATGCCGTAGAGAACTGCAGTTTTCCCTATGTGGCCCTTTCCCCTTAATTCTTTTTTTTATTTTCCACATTTACAATCCCTAATTTTTAGAAAAAAGACAATAGCATATAAATGAATCAAGGTGCAGAATTCCTCAAATTATAAAAATCAATTCCTGGAGCATTATTGATAAGTATATTGATCACATCAATGTAAGTATTTTAATCAGTCTGTCTACAGAGATTGCAGCTACAAGATAAAAAAAACATAATCAGTTTATTCAGTTGTTACAAATGTAGGAGCGGGAAATGGAAATAGGATTAAGAAGATTTTATGCAGAACCAAGAGTCCACTTCCTTTTCTTTCCAGAGACACTATTCTATAAACCATAGTATTGCTTCTCCTAGCCAGACTATTAAGCATGTTTGGTTAGATTACATTTTGAATTATACCAGTTTATTGGAGTAAATGTCTCTGTGGGACACTTGGGTTTATAAAACTCTGTTTCATAGCTGGATGATGTAGAGCATCCCTCAGACTATCTTCTTGCAAAAGAATGCTGTTGGGTCAAATGAACAAGAGAAAACAGGTAATATAATATTAGAGCTCTCTACAAAATAACATCTCAATTCACATTTTGTGATACGTTCTGTGACATCTTAGAAAACCATGCTGTGTGTATGTATGTATGGAGTGCACACATTTGTACGTACATATTGGGCTTTGATCACTAATGTTAATGTTTGCTAAAATTTGTACCTTAATGTGGATTGTAGTATGAATATATATGTAGTAAATTATTATAAAGAGATATGATTATTAATATAGAATAGTATTCTGTATTTTATAATTAGGGTTAGAGTGGTATAATTAAAAAAAAATAATATTGAATATTTTTGCCTACCCTTCCAATATTGGACGTTAGTTACGTAAAGTAGACATTAGTGGAAACACGCATCTTAGCTGATTGTGTATGTGTGTACTCTATCAATTTTTAATTCTTTAAAAAATACAAATATTGTATTAGAAGCCATGGAGTATTAGAAGTCAGTGGTAGTGGAAAACTGAGGTTATTGATTATTTTGTGTTTTCATATCCACAATATGAAGTGATTTTGGAAGTTTTTTGCTAGCTACTAGAAAATAAGCTAAGATTTATGTTAGCTCTTTGAATGCATCTACCGAAGTTCCATCACTAGGAAAGTGAGGTCACCCTTCTTTGATTAAATCATCAGACATAACATAGTACCATTTACATGTCCTCAAAGTTTTATTACAACACAATTAATAGCCAAGATTTTTAGCTATTTACGAGGTCTTCTAACTATATACCAGATAATTTCATGTGTACATGGCATGAACTACCTTATAAAATAGAGCTGCCTCTTTTTATTTCCTAAATATTATAACCTATCTATGTTAGTGAACTGGAGCTGTGGATCAGATGATAAGATATGCATAACTGTGTGCACTGAGTGATAGGAATGCCACTTGTTATCTTTTTTCTGGAGATGTCTATAGAAGAAAATAAAAGGTACTTTCTAGAAATATGAAAAAAATAGCAGCCTGATACTGTTCAGTCTTACCCTTTTTGGGAATTTGAATAAGTAATTTATTCTCCCTTAACCTCAAGTTCTCTATTTAAAAAGTGACCTTGGACTAGATCCTGTTGCAGATACTGTGGTCAAATGATTTTATGCCCAGGGATTTCAGCCGTTGGCTGTGAGTCAAAATCAGTTGAGGAAATTCTGATTCAGCAAGTTCGGGGTTGAACTCTGGCATATGTACAGTTGACCCTTGAACAACTTTGGGGTTAGGGGTGTGGACCCTCACACAGTCAAAAATTCAGGTATGACTTTACAGTCGGCCTTCCGTATCTATGGTTGAACATCTTCATATTCGGTCAACCCCAGATTGAGTATTACTGTAGATTAAGTGAACCCACCCAGTTCAAGTCTGTGTGGTTCAAGGATCAACTGTACTTTTAAGAAGTGCCACAAATGATTCTGATACTCAGCCAGGATATGGAATATTGATTCTATGCTATTTGGTGCAAAGAACAAAATGGGAATCTCTAAGTCTATATATTGATTATAACTTATCTAAATTTCATACCTTACTAAGAAAAAATATCATTGGGTGTAGCAATGGTAAAATAGCTGCAGTGTATTTCATTATAAGAGAAGATGGTTACAGTGTTACTGGTAGAAAAATGATCAGAATAGTGTATTAGTTAGGGTTCTCCAGAGAAACAGACCTAATAGGATATTTATATTATATTGTATTGTATTGGATATATAATAGGT
This sequence comes from Physeter macrocephalus, assembly GCF_002837175.3. NCBI lineage: Eukaryota > Metazoa > Chordata > Mammalia > Artiodactyla > Physeteridae > Physeter > Physeter macrocephalus. The sequence goes on along the minus strand of NC_041234.1, from coordinate 18,381,551 downwards.
TATTGTATTTTATATAATAGGGTAAAATATCCTATTGCGGTTGACCCTTGAACAGTATGGGTTTGAACTGTGTGGGTCCACTTATACACGGATACTTTTCAGTAAATACTGCAGTGCTACACGATTCATGGTTGGTTGACTCTGCGGATGCAGAACCGGATTATGCAGTTTTTTTTTTTGTTTGTTTGTTTGTTTTTGTGGTACGCGGGGCCTCTCACTGTTGTGGCCTCTCCTGTTGCGGAGCACAGGCTCCGGACGCGCAGGCTCAGTGGCCATGGCTCATGGGCCCAGGCGCTCCGCGGCATGTGGGATCTTCCCGGACCGGGGCACAAACCCGTATCCCCTGCATCGGCAGGCAGACTCTCAACCACTGCGTCACCAGGGAAGCCCTGGATTATGCAGTTTTTAACTGCACCCTAACCCCCATGTTGTCCAAGGATCAAATGTATATATGTGGGGAGGGGTGATTTCTTTTAAGGAATTGGCTATTGGCTTTGGTTTATGTGATTGTGGGGCTTGGCAAGTCAGAAATCTGCAGGGTAGGTAAGCAGGTTGGAAATTAAGGTAAATGTTCATGTTGCAGTCTTGAGTCCAAAAGCTGGAAACTCAGACAGAATTTCTATATTGCAGTCTGGAGGCATAGTTCTTTATTCATGGGAGGACTTCAGTCTTCATTCTTAAGGCCTTCAACTGATTGGATGATGTCCAGCACACTATGGAGGGATCATCTGCTTTTCTCAAAGTCTACTGATTTACAAGTTAATCACATCTAAAATATACCTTCACAGCAGCTTCTAGACCAAACAACCAGGCACCATAGCCTAAGTTTACATGTAAAATTAACCATTATAAATGGTAAACAGAGTGAGGGCTGGCTGATGCAGGCAGAAGAATGCTGAAGTGGGTTCATTCAGAGGGAATGTGATTGGGCATCAGAGGAGGGCTGGCATATGCTGTGTGGGTGGAGGAGGCAGCAAGGTTGTGGACTACTTGAGTCTGTTGGGGCTCAAAAATGGTTCCCTGAGCCAGCATGAAGTCTACCACAGTAAATGTGGTAGGCAGCTGAGGGTAGGCAGAGGCACATAGGATGTCATACTTGAGACCAATTAGGCTTCATTTAACCAGTGAGTTTCATCACGTTGATTTTCATAGTTTATTCTCATTCCCTTGTTCATCTGTTCATTATATAATACTCGAGTCAGAGCCTTTCAACTTGCTTGGGCATTTGTTTATTAGCTTGGTGGTGTTGATTTTGGTTGTCAGTACTGCACTATTCATTTTTGGAGTAGTATCACTTCATACTAAGGCAGTTGTTGCCTGTTGATTGAACAGGCCCGTTGTAATTTCTCTGCACTCCATAGCAATATCACTTTTCTTCAACCCAGGAAGGGTTGTTTGAATAAGCAAGTTGCTTCCACTTTTAGTCTTTCAGCTGCCACTTGGATACTTACCAAACTTGGAATCCACTTGCCAAACTATCATGACCCTGTTATCCTGTGTGCCCACCAGTTATATACATATTATCTTTCCTTACCTATCTTGCATATGCTGAATTTTGACTTTCTTCAAATTTGGTTACCTTGGATAATACCATTACTACTTTGGTTTTTAAAGCCTTTAAAAGTCTTTTGGGACTATAAAAGGTGCAGGGGGGCTTCCCTGGTGGCTCAGTGGTTGAGAATCTGCCTGCCAATGCAGGGGACATGGGTTCAGGCCCTGGTCTGGGAAGATCCCACATGCCGCGGAGCAACTAGGCCCGTGAGCCACAACTACTGAGCCTGCGCGTCTGGAGCCTGTGCTCCGCAACACGAGAGGCTTCTATAGTGAGAGGCCCGTGCACCGCGATGAAGAGTGGCCCCTGCTTGCCGCAACTGGAGAAAGCCCTTGCACAGAAACGAAGACCCAACACAGCCAAAAATAAATAAATAAAAAATAAAAAAATAAAAATAAAAATACGGGAGTCCATGTATTAAAAAAAAAGGCGCAGGGCTCTAGAAATGGAATCCTCAGATTTTGGTGTGCATAAGATTCACCTATAGCTATACGAAATGCAGATTCTTGGCTCCATTTCTAGAAAATTCTGATACAATTTATATGGAGAGAGGGGGGTCTGCAAATCTGCATTTTACAGGAGCTACAGTTTCTACTATGCTTAATAGCTATTCTGTGTTGATTCATCATAATGCAATGCAACTTGCACTTAAAAAAAATTAAACCTGTTTTTGAGAATATTAGATTTATCAAACAGTTGCAGAAATAGTACAGAGAGTTCTCATGTACTCTTCACCCATCTTACTCTAATGTTACTATTTTACATAGTACATATGTTAAAACTAAAATGACAGTGGTGCATTACTTTTAGCTAAACTCCAGACTTTATTCAGATTTATCGATTTTTTTTACAGTTATGTCTTTTTTCTGTTCTAGGATCTAATCAAGTATATCACATTGAATTTAGTTATAATCTCTCTTCTATGGTCTCTGACAGGTTCCCAGCCCTTCCTTGTTTCCCATGACCTTTATAGTTTTGAGAGGTACTGGCCAGGCTTTTGTAGAATGGCCCTGAATTTGGGTTTGTTTGGTGTTTTTCTCATGATCAGACAGACCAGGGTTTTTGGGGTTTTGGGGAAGATTACCATAGAGGTGAAAGTCTTTCTCATCACCTTGTGTCAGTAATGACTTATTACTGGTGATGTTAACCTTGATCACTTGGTTAAGGTGAGGTCTGCCATATTTCTTCACTGTGAAGTTACTATTGTTCCCTTTCCATAATCTATCTTTTGGAATCCAGCCAGTACTCCTAAGAGGGAGTTTAAGCCCCATCTCCTGGAGGGAAGAATAATTACATATGTTATTTGAAATTCTTTGTAAGAAAGATTTGTACCTTCTTCCCCGTTTATCTATGTATTCAGTTATTTATATCAGTATGGACTCATGAATATTTATTTTATATTTCTCTATAACTTTAAAGTTTAATTAATTTTATTACTCAAATTGTTCCAGCTTAGGCCATCAGGTGCTCCTTCAGTTGGGTTCTTGTGTCCCTTTGATCTGCCTCTATCCTTTTGATTTTTGAGTGCTGCCTTATTTCCTGGCACTACATAATGCTCCAGGCTCATCTTGTGTTTTCATTGCCCCAGGCCTAGAATTACTCATTTCTCCAAGGATGTCTGGTTTTTGTTATTTTGGAAAACCATGTTTAGAAACTAAGGCCTGGATGCTAGATGTGTTTGTTGCTACTTGGTGTCATTGTTTCTAGTCTCTCTGCAGAGTTATAAAATATATGCATGTATATTAACCAATATATACACACATATCTATAATCATTTCTATAGGTGTCTATCTCTATACCTACTAAACTAAACGTGAGTTCATACTAATGTCTAAGACTCTAATCCAGTATCACATGGTTCATTCTAGCTTTTGCCCCTTGCTTATTTGTAACTTCTTTTACTGACAGTGAGAAACCTGACTCACATTATTTACCATTTATTTACCTATTTGTTCTACACTAGTGTAAATGTGTTTTCAGATTTCTTAACTGTATTCCTGTGAGAAACAAACTTACCAACTAAAATTGTGTTTATGTACAGTTATTTTTGCGCCTAGTCTTATATTTACCAATCAAAACATCATTTTCCAAAGTCACTTATGTCAGTTCCTTTTTCTCCACCCCCTTCAGTGCCATTTTATCATATATTGGGAATACAGTTAAGTTCATTTGTCACAGTATGCATTACATCCAGGATACTCTGATTAAAAATTGCATACATTAAAGTTCACCCTGTGATGTACCATACTATGTGTTTTAACAAATGCGTAGTCATGTATCTTATGCCTAGTACCATACAGTACAGTTTCATCAACCTAAAATATTCTCTGTGAGTGGACTTTGTAGTCATTCACTCCCAACCTCTGACAAATGCTGGTTTGTCTTCCATCCCTATAATTTGTCTTTTCCAGAATGTTGAATAAACAGCATCATACAATATGTAGACTTTTGAATTTGGTATCTTTGACTTAGCAACATGCATTTAGGATTCATCCATGTTGTTGTGTGAATCTATAGTTTCTTCCCTTTTATCACCTGAAGTATCCATCATCTCGAATACCAAGTTTGTTTATCCATTCACCTGTTGAAGGGTAATATGATATGATTATTTCCAGTTTGGGACAATTATAAAAAAAAGCTGCTATAAACATTTGGGTATAGGCCTTTGTGTGAACATAGATTTTCAATTAACTGGGGAGTATGATTGCTGGATCCTATTGTAAAACTATGCTTAGCTCTGTAGGAAAGTGTCAAATTGTCTTCCCAAATAACTGTATCATTTTATATTCTCACTAGCAATGAATGTATGTTCCTGTTGCACTTCATCAGCATTTGGTATTGTCAGTTATTGGATTTTAGCTATTCTAGTAGGTGTGTAGTGATATCTCATTGTGGTTTATTTGTATCTCCCTAATGACATATGATGTTGAGCATCTTTTCATATGCTTATTTGCCATCTGTATATCTTCTTTGGTAAAAATATGTATATATATATTTTTCTTTCTTTTGTTCTTATAGATTGTGTGTGTGTGTGTGTGTGTGTGTGTGTGTACACATATATAAAGTTAGGTTGCTTGTTTTCTCATTGTTGAGTTTTAAGAGTTCTTTATATATCCTAGATATGAGTCCTTTATACAGTATATTCTTTTGGAAAGTAAAAAAAATGAAATGGATACAAGGTACAAATAAAAGTTTTAATCAACAGTCATATGAAAAAATTTGAAGCTGCCCAATTGAACTTTAGGGTATTTTAGATAAGTGAATACTCATTAGCTTGCTAGTTACAGTATTATTAAAGGGAATGGTTGAAACATTGGCTCTTACACAAGTTCCTGAGAATTTGTCTAAGTAAGGAAGCTAAAATTATACCCTTATGAAAATTCTCTTACTATATAAATAAACATCATGAAATCTACTAAATATCTTGAGACTTTAAAGCATATTCCTATAAATAAATGAAAATATTTGTGAGATATAAGGAGATCTCTATGACTTTTGCTTCCCCTTTATGCATTGAATATAGCTTACTTCTGTTTTCTGATTATAATTATACTATATGAAATAGCAATATTATACTGGATGCTTGTTCTGAGACAGATAACATACAAAACCATGTTACATAAATTATATTGATTTACAAATAACCCATTTGTTTGATTTCATACGAAATTTAGAAAGAATATATATTGTGTCCAGTTTACAGAGGAAGAGCCAGAGACAAAAGAGGCATTTATCATTCCTCGTTCACAAGGAGAAACTAAGGCATACTTGTTAGTAAGGGTAGAAAACATCATTCAGCTACATCTAACAAAGGAAATGATAAATATTCCCTTGACAAGTTAATAAACATGTTTAGAACAATTAATTCTGTCATGAAAAATACTGTGATAAAAGAATAATCCAAGATGAATTTGTCTGTATTTCAAATCTTTAGAAAACAGCTTTTTCTCGGGCATTGTTGTAAGCACCATAAAAGGGATAAAAATCTAACTGTTATTATTCATGGAAAAATCAAGGATTGCAATTGGATCTACAGAGTAACAAATATAAATCTGTGATGTTAATCACCTATTGCTTAAGAGGTAAATGTCTCAGTTTTCAAACTCTAATGTATCTATTTATTTATTTTTAAAAATTTATTTATTTATTAATTTATTTTTGGCTATGTCGGGTCTTTGTTGCTGCATGTGGGTTTTCTCTAGTTGCAGCGATAATGTATTTATTTTTATTTCTTTGGAGATTTATTTTCTTCTTACAGGTCATGTGGTATCTCCACTGTTTAAAATTCTCATATTCTTTCATTTAAAAAATATTTTGTTAAAGTACTTAAAATTTTTATACAATTTTAAAGGTTACTTTCCATTTACAGTTATTACAAAATATTGGCTATATTCCCTGTGTTGTACAATACATCCTTGAGCCTATCTTGCACCCAAGAGTTTGTACCTCCCACTCCCCCACCCCTATATTCCCCTTTCCCCTTATGACTGGTAACCACTAGTTTGTTTTCTATATATGTGAGTCTGCTTCTTTTGTGTTATGTTAGTTTTCTGTATTTTTAGATTATACATATAAGCGATATTATACAGTATTTGTCTTTCTGATTTATTTCACTCAGCATAATGCCCTCCAAGTCCATCCGTGTTGCTGGAAATGGCAAAATGTCATTCTTTTTTATGGCTGAGTAGTATTCCATTATATATATATTTATATATATATTATATATATATATGTATATATATCGCATCTTTTTCATCCATTTATCTGTTGATGGACACTTAGGTTGCTTCCATACCTTGGCATTGTAAATAACACTGCTTTGAACATTGGGATGCATGTATCTTTTTGAATTAGTGTTTGTTTTTTTTTTTTTTTTTTGGTATATACCCAGGAGTGGAATTGCTGGGTCACATGGTAGCTCTGTCATTCGTGTTTTGAGAAACCTCTGCTGTGTTTTCCACAGTGGCTGCACCGATTTACTTTCTCAACAACAGTGTACAAGGGTTCTCTTTTCTCCACATCCTCATCAACATTTGTTATTTGTTGACTTTTTGATGATAGCCATTCTGACAGGTGTGAAGTGATATCTCACTGTGTTTTTTTTTTTTTTTTTTTTTTTTTTGTGGCACGCGGGCCTCTCACTGTTGTGGCCTCTCCCGACACAGCTTTGCCAAGTCAGTTTTTTTTTTTTTTTTCTTTTCGCGGTATGCGGGCCTCTCACTGTTGTGGCCTCTACTGTTGCGGAGCACAGGCTCCAGAAGCACAGGCTCAGCGGCCATGGTTCACGTGGCCAGCCGCTCCGCGGCATGTGGGATCTTCCCCGACCGGGGCACGAACCCATGTCCCCTGCATCGGCAGGCAGATGCTCAACCGCTGCGCCACCAGGGAAGCCCTCACTGTGGTTTTTATTGGATGGGCCAAAAGGTTCGTTCAGTTTTTTCTGTAAAATGGCTCTAGTAGCACTTAGTTGTCTTTAACTTTATTCGAAACAATTTTTTTAGATTGTATGTGACAGCTGTCATATCAGCATGCATAAAAAGAAAGACTTATCAAAATTGGTAAATTTTTGTGTAGCCATTTTAATATTGAAGATGGAAGAAAAAAGCAACATTTTTGGCATATTATGCTTTATTATATCAAGAAAGGTAAAAACGCAACTGAAATGCACAAAAATATTTGTGCAGTGTATGGAGAAGTTGCAGTGACTGATTGAACATGTCAGAAGTGGTTTGCGAAGTTTCGTGCTGGAGGTTTCTTGCTGGATGACGCTCCATGGTCAGGTAGACCAGTTGAAGTTGATAGCGATCAAATCGAAACAGTCATTGAGAACAATCAACATTATACCATGTGGGAGATAGCCAACATACTCAAAATATCCAAATCAAGCATTGAAAATCATTTGCACCAGCTTGGTTATGTGACTCGCTTTGATGTTTGGGTTCCATATAAGTTAAGTGCAAAAAATCTTCTTGACCATATTTCCACCTGTGATTCTCTACTGAAACGTAATGAAAACGTTGCATTTTTAAAACAAATTGTGATGGGTGATGAAAAGTGGATACTGTACAACAATGTGGAATGGAAGGGATCGTGGGACAAGCGAAATGAACCACCACCAGCCACACCAAAGGCTGGTCTTCATCCAAAGAAGGTGGTGTTGTGTATATGGTGGGATTGGAAGGGAGTCCTCTATTATGAGCTCCTTCCAGGAAACCAAAGGATTAATTCCAACAAGTAGCGCTCCCAATTAGACCAACTGAAAGTGGCACTCAGCAAAAGCATCCAGAATTAGTCAACAGAAAATGCATTAATCTTCCATCAGGATAACACAAGACCACATGTTTCTTTGATGACCAGGCAAAAACTGTTACAGCTTGGCTGGGAAATTCTGATTCATCCGCCATATTCATCAGACATTGCACCTTTGGATTTCCGTTTATTTTGGTCTTTACAAAATTCTCTTAATGGAAAAAATTTCAATTCCCTGGAAGACTGTAAAAGGCACCTGGAACAGTTCTTTGCTCAAAAAGATAAAATGTTATGGGAAGATGGAGTCATGAATTTGCCTGAAAAATGGCAGAAGGTAGTGGAACAGATGGGTGAATATGTTGTTCAATAAAGTTCTTGGTGAAAATGAAAGATGTGTCTTTTATTTTTACTTAAAAACTGAAGGCACTTTTTGGCCCACCCAATATTTGCACTTCCCTGATGATTACTGATATTAGGCATCTTTTCATATGCCTATTGGCTATCTGCATTTCTTCTTTGGAAAAATGTCTATTCAGTTCTGCCCATTTTTTAATTGGGTTGTTTGTTTTTGATGTTGAGTTTTATGAGCTGTTTATATATGTTGGAGACGAATCCTATACTGGTCATATCATTTGCAAATATTTTCTCCCATTCAATAGGTTGTGTTTTCATTTTGTTGATGGTTTCCTCTGCTGTGCAAAAGCTTTTAAGTTTAATTAGGTCCCATTTGTTTATTTTAGCTTATATTTTCTTTACTTTAGGGAGGAATCCAAAAAATAGAGCAGAAATAAATGAAATAGAGTAAAAAAAATCAATGAAACTAAAAGCTGGTTCTTTGAAAAGATAAACAAAATTGATAAATCTTTAGCCAGACTCATCAAGAAAAAAAGGGAGAGGGCCCAAATCAATAAAATCAGAAATGAAAAAGGACTTAAAACTGACACCACAGAAATACAAAGGATCATAAGAGACTACTATGAGCAACTCTATGCCAATAAAATGGACAACCTAGAAAAAAATGTACAAATTCTTAGAAAGGTACAATCTCTGAAGACTGAACCTGGAAGAAATAGAAAATATGAACAGACTGATTACCAGTACTGAAATTGAATCAGTTATTTAAAAACTTCCAACAAACGAAAGTCTAGGACCAGATGGCTTCACAGGTGAATTCTACCAAACATTTAGAGAACAGTTAACACTGATCCTTCTGAAACTAATCCAAAAAATTGCAGAGGAAGTACCACTTCTGAACTCATTCTTTGAGGCCACCGTCACCCTGATACCAAAACCAGACAAAGATATTACAAAAAATGAAAATTACAAGCCAATATCACGGATGAACATAGATGCAAAAAGTCTCAACAAAATACTAGCAAACTGAATCCAACAATACATTAAAAGGATGATACACCATGATCAAGTGGAATTTATCTCAGAGATGCAAGGATTTTTCAGTATCCCAAATCAATCTGACACACCACATTAACAAATTGAAAAATAAAAGCCATATGATCATCTCAATAGATGCAGAAAAAGCTTTTGATAAAATTCAACATCATTTATGATAAAAACTCTCCAGGAAGTGGGTATAGAGAGAACCTACCTCAACATACTAAGGACCATATATGATAAGCCCACAGATAACATCATACTCAACAGTGAAAAGCTGAAAGCATTCCCTCTAAGATCAGGAACAAGACAAGGATGCCCATGCTTGCCACTTTCATTCAACATAGTTTTGGAAGTCCTAGCCACGGCAATCAGAGGAGAAGAAAAACTAAAAGGAATCCAAATTGGAAAGGAAGAAGTAAAAACTGTCACTGTTTGCAGAAGACATGATACTATACATAGGAAATCCTAAAGGTGTCACCAGAAAACCACTAGAGCTCATCAGTGAACTTGGTAAAGTTGCAGGGTACAAAATTAATATACAGAAATCTGTTGCGTTTCTATATGCTAACAACGAAATATCAGAAAGAGAAATTATGGAAACAATCCCATTTACCATTGCATCACGAAGAATAAAATACCTAGGAATAAACCTACCTAAAGAGGCAAAGACCTGTACTCCAAAAACTATAAGACATTGATGAAAGAAATTGAAGATGACAGAAACAGATGGAAAGATATATCGTGTTCTTGGACTTGAAGAATCAATATTGTTAAAATGACCATACTACCCAAGGCAATCTGCAGATTCAGTGCAATCCCTATCAAATTACAAATGGCATTTTTCACAGAACTAGAACAAATAATTTTAAAATTTGTATGGAAACACAAAAGATCCTGAATAGCCAAAACAATTTTGAGAAAGAAGAACAGAGCTGGAGGAATCATGCTCCCTGTCTTCAGACTATACTACAAAGGTACAGTAATCAAAACAGTATGGTACTGGCACAGAAACAGACACATAGATCATTGGAACAGGATAGGGAACCCAGAAATAAACCCACATACTCATGGTCAATTAATCTATGACAAAGGAGGCAAGAATATATAGTGGAGAAAAGACAGTCTCTTCAATAAGAGGTGCTGGAAAACTGGATAGCTACATGTACAAGAATGAAATTAGAATGTTCTCTAACACCAAGTACAAAAATAAACTCAAAATGGATTAAAGACCTTAGTGTAAGAGTGGACACTGTAAAACTTCCTAGAGGAAAACATAGGCAGAACACTCTTTGACATAAACTGAAGCAATAGTTTTTTGTAAAAATACTTTTAATAGAATTTTAAAAATATGAACATGTGGTGGGAAAATTTTCTTTGCATTTGCATATTTTCTTCTTTCACAGAATTGGTCATCTGACTGGGTATAAAATAGTTTTTATCAGGCATTATTCTGTTGACATCTAGTATCCAGCAGTTCTGGAAAAGGGTTAGATGTACATCTGATTCCTTAGTAGGTCCCTTGTTTTTCTGCTCTGACATCTTTTTAGAAAGGCTTATACTTGAGTTTCTGAAATTTCATCAGCATATGTTTCAGTATGGATCTTTTTTTAATACTTTGAACTCTGTACTTTACTCTGTGGACCTATTTCAATCTGCAAACTCAGATATTTGTTCAGCTAAGGGATATTATTTTATTAATGTCTCTTTGATGATTTATTCTCTATTTCTTATGTTAACTGATTTTAGAACTTCTGCTAGTTTTGTGTTGGACTTAATCACCACATTTCTTAATTATCCCTCATATATCTAATCACTGTACCTTTTATTCAACATTCTGTAGTATTTCCTCTATTTTATTTCCCTTTTGCCTGATTCATTGCATTATTCAGTTCATATACTGGAGATTTAAACTCCAGAAATAGTATTTTAATTATTTATTTATAATATATAAATGTAATATTGTGTTAATTTCAAAATATTAATCTTTATAACTTGCTTAAACTGAATTGTAAATACAGATAATATTCTCTTATCTGATGTTTTTCCAAAGGATGTTCCACTTGATATATGAGAGTTTAATAGGTATTACTTGAAAAAAAAATCTTTTCTGACATCAAATGAGTTTAGGAAACGCTGCATTTAACAAATATTAAATTTATTTCTTGAATCCGTTATTGTAAATAGCATTTAATGAACTCATGGGCATTGGGAAACTCTAAGAAGCTATTTTATAGGGCGAATTTTTCAGATTTATTTTACTAAAATATTTATAAATTAAAGAACATATTAAGGCACAGGGCAGTTTAAGAAATGGAACAATGTCACTTTAGAATATACAGCATTGGAAATACATTTTTTACAATCAAATTTTGTTAAATTTAATGTGGTGTATTATTAGAAATTTCTAATATCTTTGTATTAAATAAACAAATTAAGAAGTACTTTATGAAAATAGGAGCAAGGGAATATCATTTATTCCTCCATGCCCCATTTCATTTCCTCCTCCAGGATTTCGAAACTAATTTTTCACATCTTTATTTTGGTGACAGGTTAAAGTTTGGTTGTCTTTTTTCTAGATGATTGTAATTATATAAAATGAAGGGAATTAAAGTACTACAGAAAGACTTGACTAAGTTTATTTTAGCTTTCCTCCTTATCACTATTAGGAAAACAGTATTCAATCAAGATCTGTCTGTATGGAGACTAACTGTTGACAGGGTCTAAAAAATCACTGTGTTAAGATTATTTCTGGTATAAAATTTATTATAATCAGATCAACAGTGGGCCACAGAAATAGCTTTTTAAAAGTAAAACCAATCAGTCAGTCAACATACGTATTGACTGCCTATATATTTGTAATAAGAAGAGCTGTATTGTATATTGACTGTTTTGCTGCCAAATTACAGGAAAAACCACAGTTGTTTACAGTAGTGACTTTTTTACTCAGCAGGATGGACAAAACAGTCTCAGAAATGTTATAAATATTTTCAATGTAGTCAATTTTGTGGTTGCAACTGTATTTATTTTGATTGATTTACCTCATGGTTAAGTGTTTGCAAGGCCCTTTGTATGTAAATCTGTGGTGCATTATTGTGCATTATTGAACTAGAGTTCATTAGGTAATGGAGTTTTATGAACTTTATTAGCTTTTTCATTTTCTTACCCAGGAGTAAATAAATAAGGTTCTTGCTCTAAATAATAAATTTCGTAAACTATTGGTAAGATGGCTTTACTTTAAAAAAGGCTAGCAAAAATAAATAAAAGCTTGTTGCTATCTTCTGCCATCATCATCTTGCAGAACACAAATTTCATATTCACATTTAAAAGACATATTGCTCATGTTGATCATTAACTAGGAAAATGAGCCATAGGGGATACATTATGCTAAAGAACAGTTAAGTGAGAAAAATTCCCAAGACATTTGCCTCTTGAAAACAGCCTATAAGTAAAATCTTTTAAGCACCATGCTGTCATTTGATAAACTGTTATACTGAAAAGGTAAAAGTCAGTACCCAAATTTGAGATGTCACCACACACATATACCATGTGACTTCACTTGTCTGTAAATTGAAGTCCTCTTTTTACAGTAATTTTAGTTATAATAGTGAATATTCTGGTAGTTAGCAGAAAGTTAACAATAATAGCTTAATGATATAATAGCAGCCCTGGGAATTGAGATAATTCATGATCTGTATATATTCTCAGTGTACTGCTACTTCATTTAAGATATATAGGTACAAAATGAATGGAATAAACATTCTTTATTTCTTTCGCAGGTATGAAAGACTTGGGCTTCTGTGTCAAAAAGTCCTCAGTTGAAAGCTTGTTCCAAGCTATGTGAACTTGCATATAGTGATTTACTCATCAGAAGAATGGGACTAATAATACCATATATTATAAGTATTAACTTAGGTGATTCATTTAAAATGATGCTAATATTACACTTAGCTCATTGGCTTCAATTAATATGTGGTAGCAATTATTTTTAAAAGACTGACCTTGGGCTTCCCTGGTGGCGCAGTGGTTGAGAGTCCACCTGCCGATTCGGGGGACGCGGGTTTGTGCCCCGGTCCGGGAGGATCCCACGTGCCGCGGAGCGGCTGGTCCCGTGGACCATGGCCGCTGAGCCTGCACATCCGGAGCCTGTGCTCCGCAACGGTAGAGGCCGCAGCGGTGAGAGGCCCGCGTACCACACACACACAAAAAAGACTGACCTTGATAAAGTAGTCTATTCATTATGTAAAAACTCAAGTTCATTTTTAAACTTTAGGTTCTTCTGTTTTAAGTTTGGAAGGCTAACATAATACCTTTCCCCCCTTTTTTCTCTTTTTTTTTCTTTTCCAGCCAGTCACTGAAATCTCATTTATATTTTTTCTTGTAGAAGTGTTAGTAGGTAGTACATTTCCAGCATATGAATAGCTTTTGGAATCAATAAATCCTGAAGATTAGTTTGAGACAGAGGAACTAAACTTCAAAAAGTAGCTTATCAAGGGCTACATTTATATGGCCTTTAGACATTTCTTATATTATTGTCCTGAATTTTTATTTAACTTCAAGAGTAGCTGTCTTGTCTCTCTAACAACAACAGAAAAGGAACCTTAGATATTGTCTGTGTTTCCATTACAGATTTTTCTCTCCCAGAGGCTCAATAATAATGGTGTAATAAGTAGTAGATCTTATGGACTTTTTTAGTCCACTGAATACAGATCCACTAAATATTGGTACTGATACACTGTACTGTATTGTGAAAATTTTGAAGGTTCATCATGCTGAATTTGCTTTTTAAAAAAATTGGGGGAAAGATTGCAAATATGCAATATATAGTAGATTCCAGTGATTTTTATTTTTTTATTTATTTTTTACAATAAATTTATTTATTTATTTTACTTTTGGCCGCGTTGGGTCTTTGTTGCTGCACATGGGCTTTCTCTAGTTGTGGCGAGCAGGGGCTTCTCTTTGTTGTGTTCTGCGGGCTTCTTATTGCGGTGGTTTCTCTTCTTGCAGAGCATGGACTCTAGGCACGCAGGTTTCAGTAGTTGTGGTGCGTGGGCTCAGTAGTTGTGGCTCACGGGCTCTAGAGCGCAGGCTCAGTAGTTGTGGTGCACGGGCTTAGTTGCTCCATGGTTTGTGGGATCTTCCTGGATTGACCAGGGCTCGAGACCGTGTCCCCTGTATTGGCAGGCAGATTCTTTTTTTTTTTTAATTTAATTTTTTTTATACAGCAGGTTCTTATTAGTCATCAATTTTATACATATCAGTGTATACATCAGTGTATACATGTCAGTCCCATTTCATCACACCTCCACCCCCACCCCCCCACAGCATCCCTGCCTTGGTGTCCATATGTTTGTTCTCTACATCTGTGTCTCAACTTCTGCCCTGTAAACCGGTTCATCTGTACCATTTCTCTAGATTCCACATACACGTGTTAATATCTGATATTTGTTTTTCTCTTTCTGACTTACTTCACTCTGTATGATAGTCTGTAGATCCATCCACGTCTCTACAAATGACCCAATTTCATTCCTTTTTATGGCTGAGTAATATTCCATTATATATATGTACCACATCTTCTTTATCCATTCGTCTGTTGATGGGCATTTAGGTTGCTTCCATGACCTGGCTATTGTAAATAGTGCTGCAATGAACATTGTGGTACATGTGTCTTTTTGAATTATGGTTTTCTCAAGGTTTATGTCCAGAAGTGGGATTGCTCTGTCATATGGTAGTTCTATTTGTAGTTTTATAAAGATGCAGATGTAGAGAATGGACCTGCGGACATGGGGAGGGGGAAGGGTAAGCTGGGACAAAGTGAGAGAGTGGCATGGACATATATGCACTACCAAACGTAAAATGGATAGCTGGTGGGAAGCAGCCCCATAGCACAGGGAGATCAGCTTGGTGCTTGGTGACCACCTAGAGCGGTGGGATAGGGAGGGTGGGAGGGAGGGAGATGCAAGAGGGAAGAGATATGGGAACATGTGTATATGTATAACTGATTCACTTTGTTATAAAGCAGAAACTAACACACCATTGTAAAGCAATTATACTCCAATAAAGATGTTAAAGAAAAATAAATTGCTATTCATGAAATGCAAAGCATATGAATAGATTTGTGAGGATATTTGATGTTGCTGTGTAGTTTTGATCACAGATGTCTATTTTGCAAACTACATTTGCCAGGGACTTGAAGCACCCTGCTGTTCTGTATCTGTGATATAGGATATGGAAATATTACTTTGTGGTGAATTTTTATGAATATTGTAAAATTTAAAAATTATATTTAGTTGGGAGATATGATATAATGGCATAACTCAAGTTTTACCTACAATTTAAGTAAGTAGTATTCAATCTGGTTTGGGGAGCTTGATGGAATTGTAAAAGGCAAAATAATAATTTCACTATTAAGGGGAGTTAACATTGTTTTGACCATAGATTTCAATTTTTGCTTAACAAAATAATTGTCGTAATTATTTCATTACAATCTTAATATAAGTGGAGCTATACAATCCTTTTTTTACTCAGCACTATTATTTTGAGATTCCTCCCATGCTGTAGTGACTTAACTAGATCATATTTTTAAGAGTAATTCTGCTTTTACTTATGGCTTCATTCTCGCCAGTAATTGATATAACAGTGTAATGTTCATAGCTCTACAAAAATATGAGAGGAAAAAAAATATGAGAGGAGTATATATGAATGTTGGTCTCATAGTTGATAAACTATTGATGAACCTAGAGATAGGTATATTCACATTATCTATTTATTCTTGATTGAACTTGATTAGTTTGTGTATTTCAAGGAATATATCTATTTCATCTATCTTGTCAAAATTATAGTCAGAGTATTCATGTTACTTCTTGTTATCCTTTAGATAGCTGTGGAATCTGTAGAGTGATGTCATGTCTTTCATTGCTGATTTTAGCAGTCTTTTTTTTTTACTAATTAGACTGGGTTGAGGTTAATATATTTTATTGGTCTTCTTAAAGAATTAGCTTTTACCTTCATTGATTTATCTCTATTTTTTTCTGTCTTCTATTTGATTGAGTTCTCCTCCCAATTTTGTTCTACTGTTGACATCCATTTTGCTCTTATATGTCTTGTAAATTCCATACTACTTAAAAAAATTACCTTTCTTTAAATACTGCATCACCACTGATTTTAATATATAGGAAATCTTATTTATTTACCCAGGTAGTTATAAATTTCACTACTCCTTATTCCTTTAGACACTATTTCCATCTGGTATAATTTTCTTTCTGCCTAAATGAAATTATTCAACTCTTTTGGGGGTACTTTATGTCTGCTGGTAATGAATTTGTTCATCTTTTGTATGACTGAAAAAATCCCTATTTTGCCTTGGTTTAAAGATATGTTTTCACTGTACATAGAATTCTAAGTTTACCAATTTTTTTTTCTTTCTTTAAGGAGGCTGTCTACTTTTTCTCAGTTGCATTATTCAGATAAGAGGTCTGATTTCATCCTGATTTTTGTTTCTTTGTATGTAATGTGTCTTTTTTCCCTCTGGCTCCTTTAAAATTTTTCTGTTTATCACGGTTTTTGAACAGTTTGTTTATGATATGACTTGTCCTTTTTTTTTTATGTTTCTTGTGCTTGAAGTTTGTTGAAGTTCTTGGATTTGGGGACTTATAGTTTCCATTAAATTTGGGGAAAATTTGCCATTATTTCTTCAAACATGTTTTCTGTGTTGCCTTCTCTCTCCTTTTCTTTGGAGACTCCAATTTTATATACATATACATTAGATTGTTTGAAGTTTTCTTCCAACAGTTTACTGATGCTCTGTTCATTAAAAAAATTTTTTTGTTTTTGTTTGTGTTTTATTTTGGGTAATATTTCTTGCTTAGTCTTCAAGCTCACTAATCTTCTGCAGTGTCTAATATGTCATGGATGCCATTCAATGTGTGTTTTTTTACTATCTTACCCTTTGAATTTTTCATTTCTAGAAGCTTGATTTAGGACTTTAAAAAATATATTCCATGTCTCTAACTTAACTTTTTGAACCTTTTGAGTATAGTAATAAGAATTGTTCTGTGGTCATTTCTGCTAATTCTAACATCTGTGTCGATTATGAGTTGGCTTTGATTGCTTCATTTCTTCATTACAAGGGCGATTACTGCCTCTTTGCTTCCTTGATAATTTATTATTGGATGCCAGCCATTGTAAATTTTACCTTTTTGGGTGCTGGATAATTTTGTATTTTTACAAATATTTTTTACCTTTTCTTCTGGGATACTGTTAAGTTGCTTGGAAATGGTTTGATCCTTTTAGGTCCTTTTAAATATTTGGTAGAAAGAAATATAGCAGTCTCCTGTTATATTATATGGCTAAATAATGTTGCTGTATTGTTCTTTTATAATATATGGTTAAATATTCCCCACCACTGAGGCAAGACCTTTCCATGTATATTGTCCATTGCCCTGTTAATCTTGAGGTTTTACAGTCTGGCTGATAGGAAAAGTCAGTATTTCAGGCCCTATATGAGTATTAGGCACTGTTTTCTATAGTCCATTTAAGTGGTTCCTTTCCTGGCCTCTAGTAATGTAGTCACACACATAAGCTGATGAGTAATCAGCTGAACAGTTAGTGTGGAGGTGCAAGATTCTGGAGTTCCCTCTCTGTGAATCATTCTCCTCTCTGGTACTCTGTCTTGAGAACTCTACCCACCTTGTTCTCTAGAGTCTCTCAGCCCTTTCTCCTCTGTTTAGTGAGACTACTGGTCTCTGCCTGGGATCCTCCTCCCTGAGCTGTGGCCTGGAAACTCAGGTAATGTGAAGCAATCATAAGGCTCACATCATTTATTTCCTGTCTCTCAGGAATCAGTCTCTGCTCCTTGATGTCCAGTATCTTGCAAACTGTTGTCTTATTTCCCTACCCTTTTTTTTAGGTGTTCCAGAGGGTAACTCTGATCCCTGTTACTCTATTTTGGCCAGAACAGAAAATGTAATTTACTTTTTCTTGCTTTGTCTCCACCAATTTGTCAATCTGCCTTCTCAAAAGTCACCAATGACTTCCAAATCATCAAATATCATCAGTCCCTGACTTACCATGGTTTGACTTTGTGATGGTGTGGAAGTAATACACATTCAGTAGAAACCATGCTTCAGATTTTGAATTTTATCTTTTCCCAGGCTAGTGATATGTGGTATGATACTCTTTCGTGATGCTGGGCAGCAGGAGTGAGCTGCAGCTCCGAGTCAGCCACGCTATCATGAATGTGAACAACTGGTACACTTAAAGCCATTCTGTACCCATTAACCATTCTTTTTTTCACTTTCAGTGCAGTATTCAATAAATTATGTGAGATATTTAACTCTTTATTAAAAATTGGCTTTTTGTTAGATTATTTTGCCCAAATGTAGGCTAGTGTAAGTGTTCTAAGCCCGTTTAAGGTAGGCTAGGCTAACAAGCTATGTGGTTCGGTAGGTTAGGTCTATGAAATGCATTTTCAATTTATGATATTTTCAAGTTAAAATGGATTTATCAGGACATTACCTCATCATAAGTTGAGGAAGATCTGTACCTTATTACATTCTTACTGATCTCCATCATTAGAAATTATAGCTCACACTTACCTCATTGAAACAAAGTTCTCACTTAACATCCATACCAGTCTATTTTTCTTTTCCTCCAATACTCATGATATTTATCTACTTTAAATCCACGAAATAAATACCAAACTCCTTAGCATACAACATTAGGTGTTTTACAGGTTTGATGCAGCATAGCTCTTCTTTTGCCATAGCCAATAATACTCTAATACACAAATTACATATTAGATGTAATTCTTCAACCATGGCTGCAACTCGTATCTTTTCTTAAAATCCATTTTTTATTCATTTGTTTGCTCAACACATGTTTGTTAAGTTCCCATTTTGTGTCACAGTGTGCTGTATCCTCAAACTATTGCAAGTAAAGATACAAACATTATGTTTTCCTATAATAAAATTTC
The DNA here is from genome assembly GCF_002837175.3 of Physeter macrocephalus. Lineage (NCBI taxonomy): Eukaryota > Metazoa > Chordata > Mammalia > Artiodactyla > Physeteridae > Physeter > Physeter macrocephalus. Next base: position 18,362,385 of record NC_041234.1, on the reverse strand, counting down.
TACCAGTTCTTTGCCAGATGAAATAAATTTTGTCATAGGAATTATTTCAAAGATTTTGTTCAAACTTCATCCTTGAAGTACATTCTTTCTAAGTAAGTTTTTTTTTTTTTTTTTTTTTTTGTGCTACGCGGGCCTCTCACTGTTGTGGCCTCTCCCGTTGCAGAGCACAGGCTCCGGACG
>NC_041234.1:18355286-18362195 GCF_002837175.3 Physeter macrocephalus | reverse complement strand
GGCCATGGCTCACGGGCCCAGCCGCTCCGCGGCATGTGGGATCTTCCCGGACCGGGGCACGAACCCGTGTCCCCTGCATCAGCAGGCAGACTCTCAACCACTGCGCCACCAGGGAAGCCCTCTGAGTAAGTTTTGAGTGGGGCAGGTTAAGATTGCAAATCAGTGAAATAGAATTAAATGTGTCAGTACAACCAGGATCACCTAAGATTGGTGTGTCAGAAGCTAAAGTATGAAGCAAAGGAATAAAAATTTAGGTGACCGTCATTCAGTGGGAACTTGGTTTAGTCTAGTGACCATTGCATGTAACTGTTATTATTATTATTATTATTATTCCCTGCAGTATGAATCACAGGCAGAACATCTCCACTTAAGGTCAAGGACAACGTGACATTTTCATTTAAAGAAGAAAAGATGATTAGCAAATTGCCTACAGTTAATGGCCAGTTAGGAAAACATCTGATATTCAGATACCTTTGAAAGTTCACTATCTCCCCATTTTGTGATATGGCATATACTTTTTCCATATGATGAGAGATGTACAATTAAAATTACACACACCCATTATTACAATTATCAAGTGAAATGTAATGAATCAGCATCATGTGTTCCAAGTAATGCTTTCAGAGCTCACTTCACTCAAATGAAAGAGATTACATTATTGTATGAAAATCAAAATCTTCCAATTATCCATCCTATTCTGGCCATGGAAGTCAATATCAGGAGATAAGACTATTGAAAAGGAGCCTGCTGAGGTTGTTTAACATCTCTCAAAGCCATATTTCTGAAAAGGGATTATTGATGTAGAATCCCATCTCTTTGCTCAATTGCCCCATTTTTTGCTTCTTGAAGTATTAGGGAGCATGTTAATGTTGTATCTTAAAGGTAATTGTTACCATAATTTTCGTTTTGTATACCAACACACAATAAAAACATTTTTGACACCTTGTTGTCTAGGAAACCTTTTCAATATCAGATTATTCTACTAGCTTCCTCTTTTAGTTTTCATTTTGATTTTCTTTTTTTTATCAACATGACATTGTTAATTCTCTATATGCTTGGCTTCTATGTGTCACTTCTCTCTCTTTTGATATTATCAAATGTTTGTATATAATTATGTTTCCACTTAGTCATCTGCTTTTCCAAGTTTTCCAAATTTAGTTTCCCTTGTTTAATATTTCTTTATAAATCATTCCAGGCATGCATCATTATGTTCATCTTCTCTGAGCTTCAATTTCATCCAATTTTGCCCTTAATTTTCACTATGGAAGCATGCAGTTTGTTCTTCCTGAAGTATCAAGAAAGTTCATATTTTATTACGTGAATAATCAAATGAAAAGAACATGACTGTGAAATTTTAGATTCATTTCTGACCTAGCAAAAGGAAACACAACCAAGAAGCTGTGTTGTGTAAAGTTCAACTATATAGGAGAAAAGTATCAGCCATTATAGCATTGAAAGCATAATGTGAATAATCACAGACCAAAACTTTGTGAATTTTAGAAATTAAAGTGTTAAAAGATGAAATTCAGCATTCAACTATCATGAGAGGCACAGATTCTTTCCTGTAATAATGTACTTTATATAGGGAAAAATACCAGAGTACAGACTCATTTCTGATTTCTTAAAGAGGAAACACCTTTTATCTTTTCAGAAATATAAGTCTGATACATGTTAGTTTTCCTTCATTTTCCTGGATCAGATTTTCAGTGTGTCTCACCACAAAAAAACATATCATTCTCATGGTCTCTCTTATGTCAGGCTTGTACCCTCCACTTTCTACATTGATGTAGAATATACTCTTCTTTTTTAAAAATAACAGCTTTATTTTGATTATGATTCACGTACCATACAATTAACCCATTTAAAGTGAACAATTCAATGGCTTTTAGTGTGTTCACTCAGTTGTGCAGCTATCACAACAATCAATTTTAGAATATTGTCATCCCCAGAAGAAACACTATATCTATTAGTAGCCACTACCTTTTACCCCCATCTCCCTCAGCCCTTGGCAACCACAAATTACTTTTTGTCCATAGATTTGCTATTCTGGACATCTCATATAAATGATTACATAGAATATGTGGTCTTTTGTGACTGGTTTATTTCACTTAGCATGATGTTTTCAAGGCTCATCCCTGTTGTAGCATATATCAATACTTCATTTCTTTTTATTGCTAAATAGTATTCCACTGCATAGATATACAATATTTTATTTTTTCTACTGTGAATAAGGCTGCTATAAACATTTGCATATACTTTTTTAATGTGACGTACATTTTCAGTTCTCTTGGGTATATACCCAGGAATGGAATTTCTGGGTCATATGGTGGTAACTCTATGTTTAACTTTTAGAGGAACTGTGAGATTATTTCAAAGCAGCTATACCATTTTACATTCCCAATAGCAGTATATGAAGGTTCTAATTTCTTCACATCCTCACCAACACTTGTTATGTCTTTTTGATGATAGCCATGTCAGGGTGTGTGAAGTGGTATCTCGCTGTTGTTTCAATTTGCATTTCTCTGATGGTTAATGACATTAAGCATTTTTTCATGAATTTATAGACCATTGTATATCTTCTTCAGAGAAAGGTTTATTCAGATATTTTGCCCATTTATAATTGGATTATTTGTCTATTATTGATCTGTAAGAGTTCTTTATATATTCTAGATTACAGGTCCTTTATTATATATAGGCTTTGCAAATATCTTCTCCCATTCTGTGGATTGTCTTTTCATTTTCCTGATGGTGTCCTTTTTTTTTTTTTTTTTTTTTTTTTTTTTTGTGGTATGCGGGCCTCCCTCTGCTGTGGCATCTCCCGTTGCGGAGCACAGGCTCCGGACGCGCAGGCCCAGCGGCCATGGCTCACGGGCCCAGCCGCTCCGCGGCATGTGGGATCCTCCCAGACCGGGGCGCGAACCCGGTTCCCCCGCATCGGCAGGCGGACGCGCAGCCACTGCGCCACCAGGGAAGCCCCTGATGGTGTCCTTTGAAGCACAAAAGTCTTTTTAAAAAAATTTTTATGAAGTCTGATTTATCTATTTTTCTTTTGTTGCTTGTGCTGTGATTTTGGTATCATATTTAAGAAGCTACTGCCTAATCCAAGGTCACAAAGATTTACCCCTAAGAGTTTAATAGCTTTAGCTCTTACATTTCCATTTTGAGTTAATTTTTTTATATGATATAATATGAGAGATGGGTCCAACTTCATTCTTTAGAATATGAATATTCAGTCATCTCAGCTCCATTTGTTGTAAAGACTATTCTTTCCCCCATTGAATTATCTTAGCAGTGCTGTTGAAAATCAATTAAATGTAAATGTGAAGATTTATTTCTGGGCTCTCCATTATATTCCACTGATCTATATGTCTAGCCTTATGCCAGTACCAAACTCTCTTGATGATTGTAGCTTTGTTTTAAGTTTTGACATATGGAAGTGTGCGTCCTCCAATCTTTTCAATATTGTTTTTGCTAGTCTGGGTCCCTTGAATGTCCATATGAATTTAGCGTCAATGTGTCAAATTGTGCAAAAACGCTAACTGGAATTTTGATAAGGATTGTGTTTAAGGTGTAGATAAATTTGGGGAATATTGCTACCTTAACAATATGAAGTCTTCTGATCCAAGATGTCTTTCCATTTATTTAGGTTTTTAATTTCTTTCAGCAAGGTAATGCTACTTTCAGAGTATAAGTTTTATATTCTTTTGTTATAGGCCTCTGCCCTATGAGTAGAGGCTTTAAGTGGTTTTTAAAAAAATCATTTTCACCAGCTATGATTGTTTTGCTGGGGAATGGGTCTGCTTTTCATATCATCATTCCATAAGTGCTAGCGTGAGAATAATCTTGAGGTAGATTCTGACCTCATCCATTTCTTCCTTGAATTATATTGCTTTCTTATTACCCTATAAACAATTAATGATCATTTTCTAAATATGGTGATGTGCCATCTGCCTTACAAGTGTTGTTTTTCATTTTTCCCCCATGATAATCTGGGCATAGAGAATGACTCACTATGTCCTGAAAACCCCTGTACCTTTTAGTAATTATACCTTTAAAATGAACCTTTTTACATAGCTCTTTCCTCTACCTCTGTCAAAGAGTTTTCAGTCTTTGAAGGATCACTCAAGTACCACCATCTCCTTCATGAATCCTTTTGCATTTTCAGGAGGTAAAAGAAGTATTTCCATCATCTGCCTATATTAGCAATTTGAAATTCTTCCATAGCCCTTATCCCATTAAACTTTGCTCTAGAGTCATTTTATGTATACTTTTCTAATATACTATTCCATGAGCTCTTTGTAGGCAAGATTTCTTACCTTTTTATTAGTTCATATCCACAATACTTAGCCCAATTCCTTTCATATAATATGATCTCAAATTTTTGCTGAATCCAAGTGAATGTGTTCTGTGTCAAAGTACTATGCAGCTTTTGTTCCCTTAAAGAATTCTAAATATAAAACATTCAAAATTGATCATGGAGCAATTTAAATTTGATCTCTTTTAATTCTTTTACTGGACCATTAAAGCGCTGTATTTCATCTTCTAATTAAGGGATCTAGCAAAAGGAACAAAGCTGGCCTTTCAGTCTTTACTGTGACTGCAGCAACACCATGGATTACAGTATAGATTACACTGATTTACTGCTAAGTAAATGGAGACTTGTGGACTAGTCAACACTGTGTATACTCTGCTCATTGGTCATATTAGGTCACAGTACTGCTTCTATTTGCAATGGCTTCACTGACTTATGGGGAAAATAAAATCTTTTCCTCCTAGGAGCTTTAACAGGTCTTATTTACTTTATTTTGGTTAAAATAAATACTTACGAAAAAGTAAAATTTCCAAGGAGTGGGTAGCATTAATAAGCACTGATTTGCATTGATTTGATAATTTAGGAGTATGAAAGGTGGTTTGAGAAGTGTTATGAGCATTCATAGTCATTTAGGTATTTTTTTCTAGAGCTTTTTGGAAATGTGAAATTGAAAACAGATGAGATTTGGACTTGATGGTCAACAGCGCTTAGATTTGCCATGAGATGGCATAGAATCCATTTTCTTCTTCAATACAAAAGATAATGGACAATTTGAGTATCATACTTGTGCAATCTTATAGACTTGTTTTCCGATCTGTACATTTTGTTTCTGTGATAAGGCATAATTCATTTCAAATTTTTGTTATATTTTGTGATGGCTTTTTAAAAGTTCTTGTTTCATATTGGTTGTTTTGTTTTTTTCCATCTATTAGGATATATATAGGACAGAGATTTATATATATATATATTTATATATATATATATATATATATATAGGACAGCGAATTACAACAGGGCATATAAGTATATATATATTGAGTATATATACACATACAGAGAAAAATACAAATAAGAGAAAATAAAATAGGGAAATTCTTAGGATCTTTCTAATATTATTCTAATGTCATTTTTCTTATTTTAACCTAAATCTGTGCTTGAACAAATTCATTAAATAAGATAGAATACTTCTTTAAGATGGGATCATATATTTTTTTCTACTTTAATTCTTATGACAAGAATTTTTCACTTATATTCCCAGATTGCCTTTCTAAAATTGGTAATTTTTATTAGTGGCATTTAACTGAGTTTTAAAAATGATTAAAACTATGACTTTATAAATAAATTATTTGAAATTTCTCACAACACATGCTATGTATGTAATCCATAGATACAAGGCAACAACAAGATGTGTGGGCTCGGGTAAAGCTCAGATTTCAATTTAAACAATTAATAGTTTATTTTCTAAAAGAATTTCTAAATATCTTTAGCATAAATGACACAATACTAATAAATTCTGTTGTTTGTATTTGTATGTATGTATGTATTTACCTATTTTTTACAAAGAACTGGAAGTGATACAACATTGGTGGAGTTGTTCTTCTTTGAACCCCTAGCATCTAATATGAGGGAAATTTTGCTCAGTGCCTCTGTTACCTCCTAATTTCTTAGATTTATTTGACCGAACTTCCTGTTCTTTTTCCTTTTCACTGCTCCATTTGTGTTCTTCTTGAAGGTGAGATCTTTAACAGGATAAACTTTGTACTTGTTCAAATAGTCTTTAATTCAATTAAAGTAAAATTACCCAATTAAAAGTCCTCATCACAAGAAAAAAAAATTTTGTAACTATGTATGGTGGTGGATGTTAACTAGACTTTTTGGGATGATCATTTCACAATATATACAAATATCAAATCATTATGTTATACACTTGAAATTAATACAATGTTATATCAATTATACCTCAATAAAAATTTTTTTAAAGTATTGAAAGAAAGAAAGAAAAATCTGGACCTCAGTAGTCTCTATCACCAAGTAACTCTTCTTTCTGTGATACTTTTTGTGTCCCTGGAACTGCCTTTCAGAGTGGCTGATGTCCCTCACCTTGGACAGACCTGGGAAACTGCTGTGGATGCTTTGGTTGCTGGAAAGAGAGAGTATGATGAAGTCTAAACTTGGCTAGATTGTGTCACAGTGATCATGGAATATCCAACTAGCTAAAGAGGTGCCAGAAGAAAAGTTTCCAAATAACCAACATCTTTCCTTATCTTCCACAGAAAGCTTCCCCCCTTCCTCAGTGCTGAATAATGTATCTAGAGCAAAATGACTTGCACTCAGGTGCCTGCTTATTAAGAGAAGAGGTAAATATGCACATTCAGGGATGAGAATATAGGTATTAAGTATTTAAAGATGAGTTTCAACAATCCCTTTCTTGATCTTTTGCTTAGCAACAAATGGCTTTGACAAAAATCTCTGGGTACAGGGCTTCCCTGGTGGCGCAGTGGTTGCGCGTCCGCCTGCCGATGCAGGGGAACCGGGTTCGCGCCCCGATCTGGGTGGATCCCACGTGCCGCGGAGCGGCTGGGCCCGTGAGCCATGGC
>NC_041234.1:18345691-18355274 GCF_002837175.3 Physeter macrocephalus | reverse complement strand
TGCGCGTCCGGAGCCTGTGCTCCGCAACGGGAGAGGCCACAACAGAGGGAGGCCCGCATACCACAAAAAAAAAAAAAAAAAAAAAAATCTCTGGGTACACACACGTGTGTGCGTGCACGCGCGCGCACACACACACACACACACACACACACACACACAAAGGGTTGGCGGGGAGAGAGAGAAGCATTTGTGTTATTGCTTATTTATTTAGCCTTACTTAGAAGACTGTGAGAAGACCATGTTTTCTTAATCCTCACTGTCCAAAGAACCAGGCTTCAGGTTATCTGCTAAAGAGTTCAGTATTTAATCACAATCAACCATTCAATTAAATGTATATTTTGCTCACTAAATGCAAGGGGTTTTAGATACAACTTCTGGGTTGAATATTAAATTTCCATATTTAAACTTTCTTCTTCTTATATCTTGCATTCATTATTCAAAACTTTATCCTCGTTGTGTTACTTATACTTAGAGTTATCCCTATTGCAAATTTCCTAGACTTTTCTTTCCCACCTCTAACCTACCTGCTCCTAATTTTCTTCTTTCTCATTTCCTTTCTATAAATCTGTTTTGCAAAGGTTTTGTCAGAAAGCAAAGTAGATTTTGGAATCGTAGAGGTCTATTTCAAAGTTATTATATTACTATTATTTTTACTATAGTGTTTTGAGCTCATGCTATCTGCCAGACACTTTAAAAATGTTCTAAATATATTAGTTCATATAATCTCTATAAGAAAAAAATTATCATCGAAGCAGTGTTTTCATTTTACAGTCAATCACTCTCATAAATATTGTTTCTCTGGATCTGTATTCATCAGTTTAGTAAATAAATAGTTCGTGTGTTCATTTTGTACCATGAAATGTATAAGTTACTGTTGTTAAACAGTGATTAGCCTCATAATCTTTTTCTTAATGAGGATAACAAATAAGCAAAGAAAAAAACTATAATAGCAGGTAACAAATGCAGTGGTACAGATATCCTTGTCATCTCATAAGATAAAGATAGGGATGTCAGGGGAATGTTTTAGAGAAGGTAATATACTTTTCTTCTTGAAAGAGGAATTAATCAGATACACAAGGTTGGTGTGGACATGACCATGGAGAGAGTATCCCAGGTGAATGGAAAAGAATGTGAAAGATCTCAGAGACATAAAACCTATGATATTTTCAGGTAATTTAAAGAAAGTCAATGAAAGGAAAATCAGAAAGAACAGAAAGTACCAGATATTGAGAGCTGGCAAAAGCAGAGTTTCTTTTTAAACCCCCCAGTTTTATTGAGGTATAATTGACCAAAAACATTGTGTAAATTTAAAGTGTACAATGTGATTATCTGATATACTTATATATTGTGAAGTGGTTACCACAATAAAGTTAGGTAATGTGTTTCAGAAGTTGTGTAGCCTTAGTTCAAATCCAAGTTCTGCCCATTGTTACCTTTTTGTGCCTCAGACTTATATCTGTATAATTGAGATAATAATAATATTTTCCTTATAAAGTTATTTAGGGGTTAAATCAGTTAATAGCTGCAAAGATTTTACAGTAGCCTCTATCATGTAACAAATGCTGTATGAATGTTGGCTGCTATTATGCTCTGCTAAAGAGACTGAAGGGACAGGTATATGTTTAGATTTTTTTTAAACAGGATCCCTGCGGACTAACTGAAATGAATGGATAGTGGGATGCATAACTGCCCTCAGTGACACCAGTATGTAGGTGAGAAATGTTGCATGAACCAACTAAGATGGTACCTGTGCATATGGAGAAGAGGGCTTGGATGTAGTTTGGCCCTGACTCAGGACCTTTATTATATGGAGAAGGAAAATCTGTTCTGAAAAACTGGCTATACTGCTTACAGAAATAGGAAAAAAAAAAGTAGGAAGAGGTTTTTCATTTGAACACCTTGTCTTTAGTTGCCTATCATGCATAGTAATGGAGATATCTGGTAAGTGGTTGAAAATTTATGTCTGGAGCTTACATTTAGATTTGTAAGAGAGTCATCATGAGAAAAATTGGTAAATTTTTGAATTATAGTTAGAAAAATTACGAATCATAAGTGTATAGCTCAATGAATTTTCACAAAATAAAACACCCATATCATCACTATATTTTAATCTGAAGATAACTCACTTGAACACATGAAACATATATTCTAGTCTGAGAGTGGTATTTTAGTATAAGAAACAGACCGTAAACTAAATGAACTTCAAAATAATTGGAGTTATTTACTTGTGTTTATAAAACATTAGCAAAGATATATGGAGTTTAGAGAAACCCTTATTAAAATGCCATTTTCTTTCTCTTATACTTCCTTTCACCCATAAAATTTCTCAGTGATCTATTCCAAACTCTTCAATAGAACCCCAACCCTCTCTACAGTTCTTTTTAAAAACTCTGACAAAATATATTTTCTTTAAGCAATAATATATTTCTTTTAATTGTTTAACTGTTCCTCTTCCCCTAATTTTATGTCCCATGCAACTCAAAGAACTAGGCTGTGAATGTTCAAACCCTTTCAGAGAATGGATATCAGCAAAAACACTAATAAAGAAGAATCAGAACCTCTTTTATAGGAAAATATTGGGAGTGCTCACAGCACAATATTTCTTTTATATGTACATTTAAAAAGTTTTGAGAAGGAAGCTCTGGAAAACATCAGAAGTAGACATTGCATCAAGAAAAACAAGCAAGGGACATCTGGAGAGGAGTCATAGAAATCAAAGGAGGAAGAAATTTCAGAGAAATGGAGGGTGGCCATCAGTATAGTAGGTTTCAGAAGTAATGTAGGATGGTTTCCAAAAATTTTCAATTGGCTTTGACAAATTGGAAGTTTTTGGTGATTTTAGTAATTGCTTCTAGTGGAGTGACTAGAGAAGAAGCTAAATTCCAGTGGGTTGGGAAGTGCATGGGGATGAAAAAGTAGAGGTAGAGGGGCTTCCCTGGTGGTGCAGTGGTTGAGAATCTGCCTGCCAATGCAGGGGACATGGGTTCGAGCCCTCATCTGGGAAGATCTCACATGCCGCGGAGCAACTGGGCCCGTGAGCCACAACTACTGAGCCTGCGCGTCTGGAGCCTGTGCTCCGCAACAAGAGAGGCCGCGATAGTGAGAGGCCTGCGCACCGCGATGAAAAGTGGCCCCGCTCGCCGCAACTAGAGGAAGCCCTCGCACAGAAACGAAGACCCAAGACAGCTAAAAATAAATGAATAAATATATAAATAAATTTTTATATATAAAAAAAGTAGAGGTAGAGAATTTAGATGACATTTCAAAAGAACTAAAGTATGAGGGACATGAAAGGAATAGTAAGATTTCTGGCAGGGTGAGGGAGATGCAGAATAGATGGAGAGTTGCTTTTGAAGATTTGAGTGGCTTAAATGAACATTTTCTTAAATTCTGAAGAGGAAAGAACGAGTAGAAAGGAAGAAGATAATGATGTATAAATCAGATGAATTACAATGATTGAAGAAATGAAAGCATATGGAATCCAGAACACAGATGGAAGGATTGTCACAGTCATGAGAAAGAATACTTCCTTTAGTGGGACAGGTAGGTGAAGTGGCTATGACTGTAGATACATTACAGAAGGATCAGGGAGGTGAGCTATGCCTTGCTGAAAAGGCAGTGTTTCTTGCTGAAACACTTGAAATCAGGTATGTTGCTTCCATGAGAAGTGATTCAAGTCCACTTTCTGACCCTTTCCTAATCCCTCACATAACACGTCTGAAGGGAGAAGGATAGTTTATGAATTGGTTAGAATGAATGTCTTGTTTACTTTTGGAATTGGATATTGTGTTAAATTTTAGTTTATCATAGTGGTTCTTTCTCTTTTACTCAAATGGCTGGAACATTAAGCAAACCAATGACCTACTCTGTTAGACAGTCTTTTTTTTTCTTCTTCTGCCTCTTGCCCCTCAAATAAGAGATAGAAAGTAAGGAGGATTGAGTTTGGATGCATGCCATGTCATCTACATTCCTGCTTACCTGTTTTCCCCTGGTGCCTTCCTCTGCCTAATTCCTGTTGGTAGGACCTGGTGAAATTGTCCCTTCTTCAAAGAGATTGCTAACCCCACATCTGAATCATGACCAGTGTTATATTTATGTGTCTCATAATAGCCCATTTTTTAGGTCAAACAACTGTTGATATTTATAATTGCATGTTTTTGGTATTGTTGTTTCAATGTTGCTTTCCCATAAGACTGTAAGCTTTGGAAAGGTAGGTACAAAGTATTTTATAACTTTAAGTTCCCATTGTTCCTTTTACAATGATCTGTTTAGAGCACCTCCCGGCCAAGGAACCATATGTCTATGGTCCACAGCAGGATTAAAGTAATCTTGATTCTATGAACAAGCGCTGCAGTGTCACTATAGCTTGTATACTAGTTGGAGGTAAAGGCAATTGATTATTAATGATCTGGCTGACCTAATGGAAAACATACTCATTAAACTTTAAGAGGACACTGGCAGTGTATTATTGGGAATTTTAAATGGTCCAGTGTCATTTGTTTCCTTTTTGTATTCTCACTTGATTTACTGTTTCTTAGTTAAAAAGAATGCAAACACCTGATTACAGACCACCTAACCAGCTAAACACCAGACCAAACAGGAAAAGAAATGAGAAACAGATTAAAATTAATTTTTGATGTCCAACACATCATTAGTCAGTAGGCACATAAGCAAGTGATTATTTTCTTAGTTAATTCAGGAGTGCTAGACCAAAGAAGTTAAGAAAAAGCTTTTTAACTTTTTGTTTGTTTCTGTTTTTAAAACTTTCAGAGCAGTGCAAGTAAACCTCAAAAGTGACAGGTAACTTGGTTCAGAGGCATAAGCCCTGCTGGAATTAAGCCTAAAGTTACTGTTAATCTTATAATAAAATTGTATTATATGTGTGTTTAAAGTGCTTCCCCTTTATGAATACGGAATAACTCAGAAGGCAAGGCAAGGCTTATTTAAAATAAAGCATAAAAATAATTCCAAGCATACAATGATTGTTTCTGACCTCTGAGTTTCTATAGGATGATAGCAGCTTCTTAAATCCTAATCTTTCCACACATGCTCTAGAACCCATAGAGATCAACAAGGAAAGAAAATAAAACCATGAAAAACTTATGCCAAAAGCATAGAAGTCAGAGAATACTACAACTTGGGTTTATGTCTAGTAGGAAGACATCTGAAACCAACAAAACTCGTTTTGCAGCCCAGGCTGAAGGGGAGATTCAGATGAGACTGCTGAAAATCACGAGCATGCAGCAGGATAAAACTGGTGCCAGAACGCAGATAAATTTCTCCTAGAAAAATGAGGTCTTACCCTGAGTGGAAAAATACCAAAAACAAGTAAGAGACGAGAAGAATCAGAAAACACTGGGTACTAAGAATCCAAAGGAAGGGACCTAAAAGTGTGGGACCAGAGGTAACAGTCATAGAAAGGCACTGCTTCTGGGAGAAAGGGAGCAACTTGGAAGGGATGAGCATCCCCTGGACTTTTGAAAATGAAGAGAAAGAAAAAAGTACATGGAGGAGATTAGAGGTCCTACAGAAACAAAATAATGCATAATCAGAATATATAACCCTCTTTTAATTGTGTCATTCATGAAAGAAATTGCACTTCACTATAGCAATTATATTCTAACTCTAGAAAATAATTAGGAAGAAAAAGAGAGAGTTATACATGATTATAGGGTTTTGACATTTTGATCTGCCAATAGCAAAGAGCATAAATAATACTGAGATCTTGGTTTCTAAAAATCATTCCTTGTTGAAAGGAACCAGGATTCCTTGGAGATATGGCCTATTGTAGGAAAGGTCAGAGAAAGTACAAGGTAAATCAGAAAGCAAGGAAGTGCTCAAACACAGATGAGACCATATCAAAAGAATTGAGTAGTTGACTTGAAGTTGGGCCCAATGGATACATTTGGTACAGTGTGAGCATTACAGAGAATAATGATGGTAGTACATTAAACAAAAATAAATATCTATGAATAAGAGTAAAGAAAATTTCATAATTATTTTGGAAAGAGAGGAGAGGGATAGAAAAGATAGGAAATAATCTCTTAAATATAGGATTTAAGATCATACCAAATGATCTCAGCAAGTAAATGTAAAAAGAATTTCAGAATTAGAAACTCACTATTTTGTAACTCCTGATGTCATAATATTTTCAGTTAAGGGTCAATGGCTGAAACCATATGGTAAAGAAATGTGGAGAACAGGATCTTTACAGTCCCTTAAATTACGTATTAATTACAAATGGAAAATATGTCTTTACAACAGAGAAATCAGTGGCCCTCTCATAAATCACTAATGTTATGACCTGGCATTAATGAAATGCAGAGAAAGTTACACAATATTACCTACGTGGTGTCATTGCCAGAAATATTTTATCTGAATTTAAACATGGGAACACAGTCTGATGAATCCTGAAAGTGTAACATACTGAAGAACAACTGGCCTTGACCTTGCAAAGGATTCAATGTAATTAGAAGTACAGGACAGTAGATCAACTCTTCCAGATCATGGAAGACTTAAAGAGCCATCATAGCAAAATACGATGGTTGATGGTTGAATTAGATTGAATCATGGGGAAAACCAGCAGTAAAAAGTACATTTTGGGGAAAATAAGAAAAGTTTTAGTATTGTATGGGAGGAAAAATAATTTTCCCTTTACCCTTCTAGATTCTTGGCTAAGATGCTATAAGGGTAGAAAAACTTTCCTTCTTCTAAGTTCTTTGGCTGGTCTAATAATCAAATAGACATAAAACAGATTAACAGGAGAAAGACAAATTTAATTTCATATGTAAGAGAGTCCCATAAAATATGAGACCCAAAAAGCAGCCAGGTAATTGAAGCTTATATAACATCCTGAGCTAAGGAAAGGGGTAGGGGTCTGGGGATACAAAAGGAAAGAAGGCATTCACAGGAATGCAGAGGAGATGTTTAGAAAACAATGGTTATCCTATTATGCAGGTAAGTTTCTTAGGTAAAAAGTTATCTCTGTTAATAGCTCTCTTCCTGTATAGGCTCCCTTTCCAATGTAAATTTAGGAACTTGAGATAGAGGTAAAGAGCTTTTCCTGAATCTGTTGGGTTTTGATTGTTTATAGCTCAAAATAATCCTCCTGCCAAAGTAGCATATTTTGGGGTGGCAAATGCTGCTCCCCTTAAGTTCCACCTTTGAAACTTCAAATAAGTTTCACAACCCAGATGCTAAATTGATGGATTGCTGCCTATCTCGTTGACCCAGTCTCAGTCTTGAGAATAGGTCAGTTGAGTTAACAGTTGTGTTTCATTTCAGGAGGTGGATGATGCAGGTGGGCTCCCAAAGTTAGGCTTGTATTGCATAAACAAGCAAACAGATATTTAATAAGAGGATTTCCATGGAATAGAGAGTTTCTGTGGAAGAAAAAGAAAAATGAAGGTTAATGGTTGGAGCAAATTATGAACCCAGTGTCTGAGTCCTGAGAGCTGCCAGTCAAGAAGACCTCTAGATATCAGGCTTGAAACATCTTCAGATGGAGAGAGGGCAGACAAACAGTGGGAATCTGATGGATTTTCCTGGTTTGCAGTTTGAATGTCTCTGATGAGGGCACTGGGTGTACCAGTCTGAGTGGCCCATGCAGTAAAAGGCACAAAGGAGATTGTCTAAACAAGCTATTGTGGTGATTTCTCTGAAGTTTATATCAAGTCATTCACGTTCTGTTTGCAGGGGTGCAGGAAAAAGCTTTTGTTCTCCCATCTAAGGATGGGAGAAAATCAGAAATATTAGTTTGGAGAGTTGTAGCCAGGTATTTGAGGGAACTGAAGGAATTAAAGATCCAGTCCACTTTACAGGCAAATAATAAAACCTCAAGGACAAGAAACAGCCCTAGAATCTAATATCCAGAAAGGTGTGTTGCTGAAACATACTTTTTCTCTCTAAAAAATTTCTACACCCTCATTTTTACAAAGAAGCCAAAATAAGACTAATTTGTTTGCAAAGTAAGTCTAATTTCAACAAAATTTGTCCTGATTTTGTACAGAAGTGCAGCAAGAATAGTGATTGACCACATAAGCTCTTTTAAACATGTTTTGCCAGAATTTTTCAAAAGGAATCTCAGATTGAACTTTTGAACTTTTTTTTTTTTGGCTGTGCCCCACAGCTTGTGGGATCTTAGTACCCCAACTGGGGATCGAACCTGCACCCTCAGCAGTGAAAGCATGGAGTCTTAACCACTGGACCGCCAGGGAATTCCCCAGATTGAACTTGTAAAAGCCTCTCGAGGGTAGGAAGCCAAACCAAAGACTTGCCATCTGACTTCACTTGCAATACCTATAGTTATAGGTGAATTCTCTTCTCGAGGTTCCCCAATTATCCTGAGCTTACTGCACCTGTCAAGAAGTTCATTACTCACCTGATTAGGCTGTTGGGAACCCTGTAAGCAAGGTTCCAGGCTGTCTTTTCAAGGGTTTTTATTGGCTCCATAAAGTCACCCTTAATTTCTTAAAGTTGTCTGGTCATATTTGATTCTATGTACATTATTCTCAAATATGACATTCCAGTCAAAGCCTTGATTAATATAATCAGTTTCCAATTGTGTCCTGTTACAAGGAAAGCAGATATCTATTGCACTTATGCAGATAACTAACTGTATTGCCTTGAGATGAATACTCAAGAGTTTCTGAAATCTGGAGGGTCAGGTAGGGAGAAAAAGTAAATGTTTCATCTTTGTTTACAAAGGTGTATCTTACCCAATTGCTGCTAGCTTAAGAGAAAATTTTTTTTTTAACATCTTTATTGGAGTATAATTGCTTCACAATGGTGTGTTAGTTTCTGCTTTATAACAAAGTGAATCAGTTATACATATACATATGTTCCCATATCTCTTCCCTCTTGCATCTCCCTCCCTCCCACCCTCCCTATCCCACCCCTCTAGGTGGTCACAAAGCACCGGGCTGATCTCCCAGTGCTATGCAGCTGCTTCCCACTAGCTATCTGTTTTACGTTTGGTAGTGTATATATGTCCATGCCACTCTCTCACTTTGTCACAGCTTACCCTTTCCCCCCTCCCCGTGTCCTCAAGTCCATTCTCTACGTCTGCGTCTTTATTCCTGTCCTGCCCCTAGGTTCTTCAGAACCTTTTTGTTTTTTTTTAGATTCCATATATATGTGTTAGCATACACTATTTGTTTTTCTTTCTGACTTACTTCACTCTGTAGGACAGACTCTGGGTCCATCCACCTCACCACAAATAACTCAATTTCATTTCTTTTCATGGCTGAGGAATATTCCATTGAATTGCACTTTATTTTTGACTTGGCCCCCAAATTAGTCACACAATTACACAATGTTTAACAGTTAATCCTTCTTGGATTTATCTACATGTATATCACTTCCTTTGCTCAGTATTGTTCTTTAATCCCACTTCTTCATGGTGAGTTTAATTCCCTTCAGTAAGAAACCTATTCCTTGGAAGTTTTACTATTGAGGGTCTATAGGTAGAAATTTCTGTCTTTGTCTGAAAATGTCATCTCTTTTTTTTTTTTTTTTTTTTTTTTTTTTGCGGTACGCGAGCCTCTCACTGTTGTGGCCTCTCCCATTGCGGAGCACAGGCTCC
>NC_041234.1:18318368-18340926 GCF_002837175.3 Physeter macrocephalus | reverse complement strand
GGGCATGAACCTGTGTCCCCCGCATCGGCAGGCGGACTCTCAACCACCGCGCCACCAGGGAAGCCCATCTTTCATTTTTTAATATGGTTAGTTAAATGTTATATTCTAGGTTAAGAGTGATTTTTCCATTAGTACTTTAAGGATAGTGCTTTCAGTTATCTTCTGGCATCTATTGTTACTGATGAGAAGATTGCTACTAGTCTAATTGCTCTTTTTATTTGATATTCTTTCTTTCTTCCAAATTGTTTTTTAGACTTTCCCCTTTGCCATTATGTGATGTGGTTTACCAGCTATTTTTTAGCCTTGGTTCCCCAGAAAGCAGAGCCTCAGGCCAAGAGTTTTTGTGCTATTATTTAATTAGAGAGTACAATCCAAGTGAACAGGATTGCAGGGCAAAAGCAGTGAAGCAAGGAAGGATGGTGATTCAATATGTGAATGCATGATCAAGCTGGGATTTGACCTCTGGAAGTTCTGTAAACTGGATTTCAAAATTATAGGGAGGGAATGTGAAGAAAGGAGAAAGAATTCATCCATGGGTTTAGCCTGTGGGGGAACTGAAAGGGTTGCTTTAGGAATATTCTCACCTGCTGGAATAAGGAGAGAGGTGGGGGATAGATTTGTTGGAATCATGAACACAGTGAGACACTGTCAGATTGTATATATAAGTAGTCTGCCAGTGTTGCACATTCTTTTTTTTTTTTTTTTTTGTGGTACTCAGGCCTCTCACTGTTGTGGCCTCTCCTGTTGCGGAGCACAGGCTCTGGACGCAGCGGCCGTAGCTCATGGGCCTAGCCGCTCCGCGGCATGTGGGATCTTCCTGGACCGGGGCACGAACCTGTGTCCCCTGCATCGGCAGGCGGACTCTCAACCACTGCGCCACCAGGGAAGCCCTGCACATTCTTTTAATGTGGAACAAAGGAAGGATTAGGCTGAGGTGAGGTATACGATACAGGGATATAGTCATATATTTGTTTTCATTTCTTTTACTGGTGACTCCATGCACTTCTTTTATCTGAGGATTTATTTCTAACTTAACCTCTGAGAAGTACTATGTCTTCAAATACTTGTTAAATTCACTCTAATCTCACCTTCTAAAAATATTATTAGATGAATGTGGGTCTTCCGTTTTATCCCTTATTCCTTTATCACTCACATTTTCATTTACTCTCATAATTTTTTCTGGCTTATTTTCAACTTATAAAATTCAAATTCAGTTTTATCAAAAATGTTATTTAAACTTTCTATGGAGTTTTGAACTCCAATGAACTTACTTTTTATGCCTTTTTCTGTGTCAGTTGAGATGATCATGTGGTTTTCTGTCCTTCATTCTGTTAATGTGGTGTTTCACATTGATTGATTTTCATATGTTGAACCATCCTTGCATTTTACAAATAAATCCCACTTGGCCATGGTGTATAATCCTTTTAATATGGTGTTCAGTTCATTTTTCTAGTTGGATTATAGCTTATCTTTGAAGGTTCCAGCTTATCCTTGATCTCCTAACTTCAAATCATCTCTCATTCGTGACTGCCAGCCCTACTGACTTCAGGACTGGTACCAAGAGGCAGGGGCAGTGGATTTACATAGACTGCTTAACCAAGTCCCACTATCATGTAAGGTTTAATCCCTATAATAAAGTCCTTCTAGTGGTTCTACTTCTCCAATCAAACCTTAATATAGAGTTTATCTAGTGTCATTTGATATTCTGATCAAGGAAAAAGGGAGAAAGCCAAGGTATAAAGTATAGGAACAGAAAGAAAAAAAATACAAAGGGAAATATATTAAATTTAGGCTGATGCACTGAACATAAATATGCTGTAAAAATCTAAAAACTGGATGAAGTTGA
Organism: Physeter macrocephalus; assembly: GCF_002837175.3. Lineage (NCBI taxonomy): Eukaryota > Metazoa > Chordata > Mammalia > Artiodactyla > Physeteridae > Physeter > Physeter macrocephalus. The sequence goes on along the minus strand of NC_041234.1, from coordinate 18,339,080 downwards.
TTATTTCCTAGTAAAATATATATCACCAGAATTGATTCAAGAAGAGTGTGAAAAACAAAAGAGAACCCTTAGAAGACCTTCATTGCTACTTTTGGTGAATTTGTCCACATTTCCATCTGGTTTGGCTTGGAGATCCCACCTCCATGGTCTAGTGCTGGGCATGTGACCAAGACCTGGCCAGTTAGAATCCCCTGAACTTGAGGTTTTAACAGAAATCCCAAGCTGAGTCAGTCTTTTGTATAAAGGCTTTCTCTTTGCCTGGGTTCAATAAATTGGTAATATATAAAAATAGAGTTGCTTTTGGTCATTTTTCTTGCCACCCCTTGGAGAAAGCTTTCCCCAAAATAATACAAAACAAAACAAAACAAAACAAACTGCAGAGGGAAGAATATCCAAGTCAGAGAAACATTTTCTATTTATATCCTTTGGGCCCCCACACTTACCTGTGTCTGAAAGTATCAGCACTTTCAAACTTTGGTGTATTGTGAGTCAATAAATTCCTTTTTAGCCTTTAAACTAATTTGTAAGGGTTCTCTAAAATTACAACTTATAATTAATACAGTGACCATGGCAGCAATTGCATAAGATTTCAAGAAGCTAATTTTCTTGCAGAAATGAAGTTATGGGTATATACTCTTTCAAGTTCAAATACTCTGAAACTCTTTCCCCGTTGCTGAATTTTAAAATTCCTTTATATTGGATTTCAAAATACAAAAGAAAATAGGCTCTGGTTCAAGATGTTTGTGAGTGTAAGCATACGTAGCCATTACCTTTGCCTCTCAAGAACCTATCATAATAATGGTGAAATCTGAAAGAAAGGGAAGCCCACTACTATAATATGCAAGGAGGAGGCTTCAGCTTCTGAGGTATATATGTGCCCAGCAGAACTCCTGAGTAACTCAGGATGGCAAGAGGGAGAAGTAGACTGCAAGTCTATGTGGGGCAGAGTTACTTCACCTACACCTTTTTCTCCCAAGCAAAAAGCCTGACAGAAAGGCATTTAACCACCCTCTTACCAATTCTTTCTTTTAAAAAGGAGCCTTTTAAAAAAGATATGTAAAGACTGTTTCCAGGTGATCTATAATGGCCAGTATGTTTGTTACAGTTCCTGCCAAAGACTTATTCTTTCAACATTTGTAGGTTTTTAGAATAGTGGCAGGTCTCCATCTGTTCATGGTAAAACTAAGCCTTTCAGGTTCTTTCCTAGTCCATGAATGATTCCTATTTCTCCCAGGATTTATTTTTCTATTTTTAATATTTATCTTATTCTCTCTTATGTCATGCCTAACTCAAATATCTCAACAAATATTTATGGAACATCTACTTTGGGCAAGGCAGTATTTTGGGTGCTATGACTATTGTAGTGAAAATTATAAAACCCTTGCTTTCCTAGGAGTTTACATTCTTAACATCTAGAGATATTTTGTTTTATCTTCATATTTATGAATGAAGACCGTGAGCTCTGTGTTTATGATTATCTTTATACCTCTCATTTTTCTGTCTTGATTATCTTTGCTATCTTCTTTATGTCTGTCTGCTTTATAATTGGCTCCTGTTCCAAAGGATTCCATCCATCTCCCTCCACTACTACCATGAAACATACTTTCACAGGCAATACCTCGTATTTCTTTGACTTCAATCTGGCATCTTTATCCTAATTTTAGAAGCATACTTGATATTCGTGATAGCTAGATGAACATTGCCACTAAAATATCACTCTGACATCTCAAATCTCAGAGATTCCAGCTGAATTGTCATCTATTCCTCTACTATGACAAACAAGTTATATTGCATTTCTTATATCAGTGGAACTTCTCACCATCTACTCAGTCACCTGAACCAGAAACTTAAGGTCATCTTTATTATTTTTATTTATTTATTTATTTATTTATTTATTTATTTTTTGTGGTATGCGGGCCTCTCTCTGCTGTGGCCTCTCCCGTTGCGGAGCACAGGCTCCGGACGTGCAGGCCCAGCAGCCATGGCTCACGGGCCCAGCCGCTCCGCGGCACGCGGGATCCTCCCAGACCGGGGCGCGAACCCGGTTCCCCTGCATCGGCAGGCGGACGCGCAACCACTGCGCCACCAGGGACGCCCCAGGTCATCTTTAAATTATCCAAGCAGCCACCAAATTTTATTGTGCTTCTTTAATACTACTTGAATCCATATGCATCCATATCTCAACTGTCTCACCATTATTTCAGGACTTTATACTTTTTTCTTCCAGTTAATGCCATAACTCCGTAAGTGGGACAATCTAAATTTTGACAATCTGTTCATATCCCTGCTAGTATGACCATTCTAAAAATTGAAAAATTTTATTCCTATTAGAAAAATCATGTTGACTGTGCATTGCTTAGAAGATCTAGTTCAACTCTTCAGCCTGATACACAATACCACTTGCTACCTCTTTGGCCTCATCTCTTCATTTTTTGCTAATGTACTTACATCTCTTCCTCTTCTACCCCAGAGTATGATGATTCATATTTACAGTTTACTGAGCCCTAAATTTTCAATGCATCTTTACTGTTGCATGCAGTATTTATTTTGCTTAGAATAAAATTAATGACTTCATTTCCTTGGCTAATTGCTACTAGTCCTGTAAGATACAACTCAGATATAACCCAACTTTAAGGAGTTTTGAATTATTAGTGTAGATTTCTCCTCCTAGATCATTCCATTATATCCTGTATCTGAATCTGTGTCAGGGCATCCCTCACATAGAGTGTTACTGTATGTTTATTCATCTGCCTTCTTTAAAATTTAATATATTTCTTAATGATAAGTGCCGTACTTCTTAACTATAACCCTAGCACCCAGCATTGGGCATGGCACATTCTTGGTCAGTGTTGAATGTCTGAAATAGTGATTTAAAAAAGGGTTGGCAGATATTATAACTTAATAGGCAAGAAACCCTATACAAATATGTTAAGTAAGTGAGAGAGGTCTAGGTTGAAATAGATCAAATCCAGGATGGTAGCTAACAGTATTAAAATAGGTTTTCTTTGGAGAATAAAGGGTGAAAAATAAGTCTGGGATGCTCACAGTGGCCAAAAATTCTGAAGCAGTGTGTGTGTGTGTGTGTGTGTGTGTGTGTGTATGCTAGTAACTGTTCTAGTTCTTAGAAATGTAGTAGTAATTTTAAAAAAAAGAAAGATCTTTTGGAGCTTCTATGGGGAAGAAAACAAGCACAAGATAAATAAAAAATGTTTTAGATAGTCACAAGTGCTACTGAATTAAAAAAAAATACACTGCCAGAATAGAAGATGATAAGGCCAGGGGTGGTAGATAACTGTGTTGTGACTAGTGATGTCAGCATGGATAACCCAGAACCCAGAGTTGGCTCATAATTAGTGTCTGTCCTGTACGAATGGTGGATGAGAGAAAAAGGAATTTCCCCAAAATGCTTTTCCAAATCCCCACATTTTTGCAGTGATGTTAAAGATGCTGGCTTGATGATTAAAAATGGAGAGTTTTGAATATCACACAAAGGAGAGCCTCTTATTTCATAGTGAAAAAGCCTGAGTTAAGATGGTAAAGAATTTTCAAATCTTAAATGAAGTCACAGAAAAGAAATACAGTTCAGATTTCCATTCGAAATTCTCATACCAGGAAACTTCTCATTGAAGGGAGTATACATTCACCTCTCAAATAATGAAAAGATGTGAAATGTTTGGTTAATTGTAGTAAAGAAGATACTGAAGATCTCAGAGTATTGTATATTGATAACAAGTAATATTACTTAACAGAAACGTCACATTTCTTTGTGAACTTTCCAGTACATGCAGTGTTTTGATGTTCATGTTGTTTAATGCTCAGGCTTGTTTGCACTTACAAAGGAATCTTTATACTTAATTCTTCATGGAATATTGAGAGCACAACTTATTTTCATGGTTAGCCAAAAAAGGTAGACTTTATATTGCTATCAAAAACCTATCCACAGGCTATAACTACTTTCAAAAAGAATTCGTTATTCAGATAAGTTTTTTTTTGGAATTAGGCCAAAATAAACAAATGTTTAAAAAACTACAAAGAAAATACAGAGAAAATTCTTAAGATGGAAATATTTATGCTCACAATCACAGTGAGTGATGCTGTGTATTTAAACTGATGTACTGTAATGTAAAAAACGTATCAGGTTGAGCTCAGAAGATTCAGGTACAAATCTTCTCAATTTCTGATTTGTCAGGGCAGACAGAGAGGAATATGACTTGGAAGAGCAATGTAATACTCAGCAATCGCTTTGAGACAAAAATAAGTGGCTATATAGTTTCAAAGTCAGAGTGTTAAATTGGGTTTATGATATAAGCAGCATACACTGGTAGAATGAGATAGGGTGATGTGAAGTAAAAGTAGAGCGATAAGATATTGGTGGTTGTTCAAACAAGGAAGGATACTGTCTTCTAGGAGCTTCAGTAGCAGGAATTAGGGATTCCATTCTTGGGAAAAATGGTAGAATATAATGTCATAGTGGGCCTAGAACCAAGACATTAAGCCATTTACTTGTCTAGGACTCATTATAATCATTTTCTAGGTACAGGATGGATCCCAGATGAGAGGTTGTATTAGTTTTCTGTTGCTGCATAAGAAATTAGTACAAATGTAATGGCTTAAAACAGCATCCCTTTATTAGCTCACAGTTCTATAGGTTGGGGTACTGGCATGGAGTGACTAGGTTCTGTGTTCAAGGTCTTAAAGGTCTGAAATCAGCATTTTTAAACCCTTGTCAGATAATTCTAACATCTAATTCATCTTGGGTTGGCAGCATCTGTCACATCTTATTCAGGCTGTCATGTATCTGGTTCTTGGTATAAGTAGTGATATTTTATTGTCTTTTGGACATTTTAGCTATTATGTTAGGATACTTTGGTCCCTATTTAAAGTGTTTTTTAAAAAAAATTTTTAGTAGGCATTCACTCTTTATAGGTTTGGCACACATTTCCTGTACTTTTATGGACTGTGTTCCATGATAACCTAATTTTCAGAACCTTTGTGGTACTCTTTTGGTCTGTTTATCTTGTGCAGGTGGGGTTACCTCTGGTCCCTTCTCATGCTGCTTATGGGGTCTGAAGTAGCTTCCCCAGGATACGGCACTTGGTGCTTCTGGTGAGGGAAGGGAATCTCTGGAACACTTGATGAAGAGTCCTTCCTGGGCCAGGCACTTGTGACAGGGTCTCCCTGGACTGTAAGGAATGGAGGGTGCTTACCAGGTTGAGAGCTTTCTGTGGAGGGATCTCCGTTGCTGGTACCAGCAAGTTGCCTGATGTTTCTGGGTAGGGGATAGGAGTCTCAGGCCCATCTGAGGAGAGCATTTTCCAGGTGGGAGCTTTTTGTGGTAGGATCACTTTTGCTGGTACCCTTAGCCACTGATGTGTCTGGGTGGTGAAGGGGGATCTCAGGCCCAGTGGGGAAGGAAAGCACTTTCCATGGTCATTTATTGTCATCAGGGCTTCCAATTGTTCCTCCTTGCAGGTTCTGCAAGGCTCACCTGGTGTTTGGGGGATTTCCATTTGATGTGATGGAGGAAGAGCCTATTTGAGCCACTTCCTGTTACTCAGTTGGGAGTTAGGAAATGCTGGGCCTGGATCGCATTTTTTTGTTGGTAGAGGGTCATAAGGTGCCCTGCCATGAGGTTGTTCATCCATTCTGAGGGTCCCTAGGCAATTCACCTTCTTTAGACCTTTCAGAGCTCTCCTTTGGTTGTCTCATATTATTTCTAGGACATATAGTTGTGCATATAAAGGGGGAGCAGGGAGAGAGAAGTATAAACCACCTTATCTGGATTAGAAGTCCTCTCTGTGCCTTTTAAGTGCTCACCTGATTAGGTCAGGCTCACTCTGGATAATCTCCCAATCAACTGTGCTATATATCATAATCTAATAATGGGAATGATATTCCATCACATTCACAAGTCTCATACTCAAGGGAAGGGGCTACTACAAGGATCATTGGGCATCATCTTAGAATTCTGTCGACCACAGAAGTTGCATGTGAATGTACTGAAGCATTAATTAAGCAATTATCATCCTTTGGAAGGTTTTAATCTGTTAGGATAGTATGAAAGCCAAGTACTGTTATAATTATTCTACTCACTTTAAGTGAAGTATATCTGATATCAAAAATACTTCATAAAAATCAGAATATTCAAACAACTTTCAGAAGTTAATGTAAATTTCAGAGGTTTGATCCAAGCCTTCATTTCTGGCCATGCAGATATCTTCTGTGTGAAAAATATGCTACCTCAAAGATGTTTTAAAAAACTTCACCACCACTCCCCATTTATATTTTGTAGTTATGTGCAAATACTGTGGCTGCCAGCAATTCACATAGAAAATAAAGGTCAGTGATGTTTCTGACTTTAACTTTTTAGAGAAGGTTTATACTTAACACTGCCTACATTTGTATAGGTTGCACATTGCACAAAATTTCTGATTATTGCTTTAGGTTATAATACAATGTACTCTCACCTATACCAGGATTGAAAATTTTAAGCGAAATTTTCTGGACTTGCCAATACAATCCCCCCAAAAATAGTTTTCAGGCTGAATTAGGAGAAAAATCCTTCACTTATATTTAGGTTGGAAGGAAGCATGACCTAAATTTTGATTTCAAATACTCACGGTTTTGGGTGATGGTTTTACTGGGGACAATTAGAATTGAACTATGTAGACATGTTTTTTGAAGCCAAGTTTTAGCTTTAAGGCTTTCATATTGCAGCTTGAGAGGCTCCAAGCAGCAATTGGGTACTTTGGGTCATTCACACAAGGATTAAGAGTCATATATAAACCATAAAACCCTTTATAAGAAATCAGAATCTGTTTTAAAAATTAATTATATGAACTAAACATATATAGAAAGAAATTGAAGCTTGAATATATTTAAGAAGCAAAAATTAAAGACATACCTATAACTGCCCTTTTTCCTTAGCTGTTTACCATCACAGCAAATCAAAGTGTGACATGTTTAAGAGAAAGGTAATTAAGTTCTAAGGCTTTGTCATCTTATCACTTTTAAAATACAAGATCTGAGTAGATGAAAGGAAAATAGAGAGGGTTGTTAAAGAGCTGAGTCATAGAGTGCAATAGAGAACAAGCGGAAGAGGCAAGAAAGCGTACACAGACTGGGTTTGAAGAGAGTTGGGAATACTGGTTGTTGTAGATGGTCTCTGATTTGCTTATCGGATCTACTCGCCATCCTTCTTAACCCTGCTCGGTGATTCCAGGAGGCTGACCTTTATCAGCTTCATCGACCGGTCTCTGTGTCTTCAGGTTGGGTTTGGCTAATATGAACTACTGACGAGATTAGAAGTCAGGAGGAAAGAAGGTAAGGGTATTTATTTCCATGATCTGCCCCCTTCCAAACTTTAGGTTGGCAGTGGATGCCATTTTCCAAGGTTACATCTCTTGTTGGGTGGACTTCTACTACAACTCTAAGACATTCTGGGTTGCAGGAACTACTATCTCTCTATGCCCCTTCAAACCTAGTGGTTATAATACTGGCTTCTCACAGTTGCTAGCCTCAGGGTACTTCATCATCTCTTGGTTTCCCTTCATTCTTTACACACTTTAGTCTCTTCATTAAATGCTATCCCATCACTCTTTTAAAGTGCCCCATCAGTTTTTAGCTAGAACTGACTGATACATTGGTAGTGGGGAATAGGAGAAACTTTAAGGTAGTGTTAGGGAGGTGGGATAAACTGCTGTGGAGAGAGATAGGAAGAGAAGGGTTTCAAAACTTTTTATGGCATTCTATGAATGTAACATGACTTCTTTATGTGAATGACTCTAATATAGTCTTAAATTGCTTCTTAATTATTGATATTTGGTTGGGTTTCTGTTTCTTTGCATGCACAACCAGGACTGAACAAGGCTAAGAGATGTCCGGGATTTACATGACTAGATAATACTACTAGGATCTATCTAGATTCATTATATCATATTAAGACATTTCTCCCATGGAATCAGGAACATCCCAACCCAGTGCACATGCTAAGTTTTTATTGAAATTCAGTGAACCGCTATGGTGTGAAATTAATTTTTATTGTCAAATTGGACAATATTGTTTGACTTTTTAATATTTCCTTTTATTATGGAACAGAAATTGGGGAAAGCCCAATAATTCCTTCAGGAACTAGTATTTCAGTTCAGATTGTTACATATAGATTCAGATTTAGATTAGATTCAGATTGTTATATTTAAGCATAAATAAAAGTGGACATTGAGGCAGGTGACTGTTGTTTGTCCATCACTATAACACTTTATATAGCTGAGAATTCAGATCTCAATTAGGATTTTCATTCTCATTGGAATCCACTACTTGCCCACGACAAATAGGACAGGTAGGGTTCTCAGACAGCCAGCGATCAATGCAGTGAATGTGATATTCATGGGAGCAAGGTAGGATGCGAAGCGTGCTGTTTTCTGTGTACTCTGTAATGCAAATGCTACAGGCTTTTAACGCATCATTTTCACCAAAAGATCTTACAGCCAAGTTGTCAATCTGTGCTTTGGTGAGTCCTGTAGTTTCGTATAGATCATCTTCATTAAAGAGGAAAAACTGATCCAGATTATGGGAGGACCAAGAGTCACTGTCATCAAATAGTACTGGGATCATTTGTGTACCCTCTTGGCTGGTCTCTGATGATAAGTTTGATGATAAGATTCTTTCTTCACTGCTTTGAAACATCAGTGAGCTAATTTCTGAATTTTCATCACTTGAGCTGGAACTAGAAATAGGACTAGAACTGGAATTAAACATACAATTGGGGCTTGAATGACAAATCAGTGGGGAACTTGAAATGGGATCATATCTAGGATTTGAATCAGAACCAAATCTATCACTACTACTACCATTAGGACCATCACTTCTATTTGGTGACTCTGGCCATTCCATGTTTTGACTTGGAGGTGAGACACTATGCTCTAAATTACTGTCACTCTCCGTAAGGTTACTTGAGTTACTAAATTCTGTCATTGTCTGCCTTAATGTGCTCTGAATTGGAACAGATGTTGTATCATTTAAGCTAGTATTTAAAATTCTACAAACGGGATTTCTGATGGTATTGACATAAGCTCTCACATCTGCCTGCTCAGAATGTGAATACATATGCCTCAGTCCTCGTTCACTTTCAGAAGTGACAGTGTTGTTTGGTGTCTCAGATGTTAACTGAGTTCTACTAGCTATGCTGTCTCTCTGAGAATATGCTCCAGAATGAACTTGTCCTACTTCAAGATTGAAGGGTATGGTTGGATATATTTCCCTCATTCCCCAAGATTCACCACTGCTGGTTGTATCTGGAGAATTTTCTCCATGAACTGCATTCCTTGTTCTAGAAGTTTCAATAAGACCACTATTTTGTAACTCAAATCCAGTCATTTGCTGTCTCAATATTTCTTGGTGCTCAGTTCTAGAAAATCTCGCATTCTCACTTACCAGAGGCTGCTCAGAAGTCTGAGATGGTATACTGTGATTAAGTCTTTGTACAATTTCCCTAAGTGAATATGGAGGCGACCAACTTTCAGTTCTTGCTCTGGTTCTCTGATACTCTGGGCTCCTACTTCTTGCTCTTCTCTGACTTCTGGTAGGTGGGAGTTCCATTAATGTTTCAGTTGTATCTTGTTCAGACATAGATGGTCTTGTAAATATTGATTCAGATTGTGGATTTTTCACTTGCCTTTGTCTGTCTTCCATATTTTCTCTTCTGGGAAGTCTCACAGATGCTACATATTCATTCTCTGGATTTGGACTCCCATTATCAAGGTTAAAATTTATTTCTAAACTGAATCTGAACATACCACTTTTAGGATTAATTTGGCTCTCTTCTCTCTAAGATTGGTTTTCTCTTTGTCCACTTGTCATATTTTCAGTTTGTCCAAAACAGTTACGGCAGTCTATTATAGAGTCACCACTAGACACGTCATCTGAAGAGTCTCCTCTATCTGTTAACAGAAAAAATGGGCAGGGGGCATAAAAGAACTACCAAAATTAGAACCATCATAAAATAGCACTCTGAAACTTTGTTTCAAAAACAAACAAAAAATGAGAACTTAAATACTCAGATGTTTTAAACTGATTTCACGTTTATAGAGTTAATATTTTATAAACTACACTGTCTAGATTTATAAGTAAAGGTAGAAAAGTTTCAATTCCATCTGAAAAGACTGAGCTAATCCTAGATAAACTTAAGAGAATTTTTTAAAAAGGGAATCTGGAGGAAGTCTATTTTTCAGTATTTCATCATATACACAGCCCTGTATACCACTGTAGGAGGAATGTCAAGGGACTTTTTTTTCAGTCCACGGTCAAAACACTAATGCAATTAAACAAGGTAAACACCAGTTAAGGTACAATGCTAGTATTTTAGTTCAATTTACATTATTGTCTAATTTTCATTAGTCTCCAACATTACTATTTCTAGGCTCTTCACTTATGTGCTTTTGATAATATATAAGCTGTTTTAAAATATAAGATTATTGCCCAAACATAAACAAGTTTTATAGGTTTAAAAGTGTTTGAATTTTGAATACTTCTTAATGTTACCAAGATTTTAAATTGACATTAAATTGAAGGTCAGATCAAATGAATAGACTGAACCTAGCATGGTACATATAAGACCATATTCAAGAACCAGAGTATTATAGTATCCTCTTCATTAGACAGTAAAATCCTCTACTTCACACTGGGAGAGAAGGCACCAGACCTGAGGTTCGAGCAGAGTTTCTCATCCTTAGCACTATTGACATTTTGGTGCTGGACAATTCTTTGTTTTGGGGAGCTATCCTGTGCATTGTGGGATATTTGGCAGCATCCCTGGCCTCTGCCCACTAGATGCTAGTAATACCCATGCCTCCCCTGTGACAACCAAAAATATCTCTAGCCATTGTCAAATGTCCCCAGGTGTTGGAGAGAGCAAAATTGTCCCCAGTTGAGAACCACTTGATTAGAATATAAAATATTTCTGTTTGCTTTTTTTACATGTCTATGTAGAAAAAAATAATTCAGGAAGTACGAGGGACTTTCAATTGAGGTAGAAAACCAAGAAAAATACAAATAGGCTCCTTCACACTGTTTCCCAATTAAAACAACCCAAATGTGAATCAGGAAAACAAACAAACATACCTTGACATTCTCACCAAAAATCAAGTAAATGCCAGTTCTTTTTATGAGAAGTTACTACCAAATTAATTTATGCCACTTCTGTATAATTTACTATTTACTATTATGAAGTTACTATTTACTATTATGAAGTTCCTTATTCATCCCATCCTGTTCCCTCCAAAAGCAAAATATAACCTGTATTTTCATCTGAGTCTTGTGGGGGGTTTTCTTTAATTAGCTGAAGTCTTCTCAGCAACTCTTCTGTACTTTCACCTGGAATGCCTAGAAGATTGTTGCCTCTCATAAACTTGTAATCTTCTTCACTCAGATTATTTACGAATCTGGAGAAATCTTCCCAAACCAATCGGTCCGTTTGAGTTAGGTGTTGGGCCGAAACTCCATCTCTTTCATTGTTGGAATCAGAGTTTTCAGTCTTAATAAACAATTGGAAAATTACCTGAAAGTCACGACAGTGTTGAAATTCACCAATGGTCGTTTAGTTTTCTTCGCTTTCTACTTCCTGCCAGAGTGTCCGGTTCCGACTAAGTCGGATGACCCTCCGCATAGGTTCCTCCCTTCTCCCGTACCCGACTCAGTTCTGTAGCCCCTGGTGACGTAACATAACGGTTGGGAGCCGCCTCTATCCCGGAACTTGCTAGACGTTGCCTAGGCATCTATCATCTTTCCCGCATTCAGGTTAGGTTTCATTTCATTCAAAACCAGCCAGTATTACTGAGGGTTTATAGTGTACCAAGCACCGTCTTTCACCTCGTTTCACCCACATGAGCCTATTCTCAGGTTTTCAGGAGGCGTTTTCAGGCTCTGATATGCTGTATTTATTCGTTACATTACATATGCCTGCCTTCTTCAAAATGCCATGCCAAAGCCAGCCTAGTTAAATGCAGCAGTTCTCATTTTCAGGTGCCCAGGGACCTCTGCCTTTTCTCCTCATGAATTTCTCAAATCATAGACTCTCACTAAGAAAGCCCACAATTTTTGATAATTTACCAGGGCCCTAGCTGAGTCTCTTTCGTGTGTCCTCTCCCTTTTAACTGTTAATGGCTTCATCTTGCATTATACGGTCCTTCAATCTTGTTTCAAACAAACAAGAAACACCAAAACTTTGGCAGGCTTTTCTGCTCAGCCAGGGAATTCCTTCTCCACAAAAGCATCAGGTTCATTTTTGTCCTCCTTTCTCATAAACATTATAAATATTACTTAAAACTAGCCAGAACATCACAGGAACTTTTAAGACAGATACATAATCGTTACTTTGTCTGCCACAATGAGTACTGACTTTGCTGATTTTGTTGCATGTATAACCTGAAAGGCTTGGTGAAAATAAAATAATGCTTATTTGCAATGCTATCTGAGGGAGACCTCTAAGAGCTTCTGGACTCATTAATATTACCAGCCCCACTTAACACTTGTTTAGGAGCTCTTCGTTCAACTTATTCATGTAAAGACAAGATTTGGCTGCTGAATTTGAGACTTTATTCAATTTGACTTATTTAATAATTAATCCATCCAACATAAACTGGGTCAGTTATTGCCTTAGTGGCTAGAGATATGTCAATTGTTGAAGCAGTTTGTACTCCCAAGTAATTCACACACCAGGTGAGGGAAACACCACATAGAAACTACCAAAATACAGTATATTTTATAGTAGATTTATATATGCAGTATTGTGTAAGTACAGAGAACTGTGTAGCAGTTATTTAATGGGAGTTGGGAAATGTTTCACAGAGGTATTATATTTAAATCTGAATCTTTAAATATAATTATAGTTTCTATAGATGGAAAGTGGCAATTATGTCTTGCTAGAGAAAGACTATGTCAGATGGAAGAAGTAGACTTGAAAGACCTTGGCTTGTTTGGGCAACTGTGGCCACAATTTGGGGATTGGGTGGAAATGTGGAGTTAATCTCAGAAAGAATAATTGACACAAACTATAAGTTGAGTTTTGATTTTTTTCATGTAAGAAATAGGACACTGATTAAGATGTTTTGGTATTTTTTTGAGAACAAGCAGTAGATTTTATTTTTGTCTGCTTAGTGTCCCCTTAACATACTTATGCTAATGGCATCCTGATTTTCATGGGGGAAAAACCCATTCTACAATCTTAGTCGACTTGGTTTAGGTTTAGCTGAATTCATTGCCATGGCTAGAGGAAAGGACACATGATGCAGCCATGTCCAATCAGTATATCTCAAATTGGTTATGGTAATTGGTTTAAGCATGGGCATGTGACCAAAAGTACATTTAAGAGTTAAATCTGAGATGTTAGCTAGAACTACTGAAAATAAGAACTCATTTTCCACTGCGGTTGCTAAGCTGGTAGGATATAAACCTGAAGATGCTTGTGGCTATGTTATGTCCCAAGAATGAGGAACATTGACATAAAGAGACAGAGGAAAACAATAATGGAGAAAGAGCAAGATACCTGAGAAAAAATTTGAGAAATACCTGAAGCTAGATGTGCCTTAAGATTTTTAGATCTGTAAAACAACGTATTTCATTTTTAAAATGTAAGCTTGTGAAAGATTCCTGCCACTTATCATTGGAAGGCTCCTAATAGTTGTAACAGGAGAGCCATATGATTGGTGATGTAATCAGATGTCAAAAAGTAATTTGATACAGGGGAGGGGGTCGGGGAATGAGTGAAATATGTGTGGGAGATTTAGTGGTACAAACCTCCAATTACAAAATAAAGGAGTCAAGGAAATGAAATGTACACTGTGGAGGATATAGTCAATAGTAATGTAATATCTTTGCTGACAGATGGTAACTAGACTTGTGATAATTTTATAATGTACAGAAATATCTAATCACTGTGTTGTGCACCAGTGACTAACGTAGTGTTGAGGCCGAGTATACTTCAAAAGACAAACAAACAAACTAATAGAAAAAGAGATCAGATTTGTGGTTACCAGAGGTGGGTGGGGAGGTTGGATGAAGGTGGTCAAAAGATACAAACTTCTAGTTACAAGATAAATAAGTATAGGGATGTAATGTATAACATGATTAAATATAATTTAGACTGCTGTATGTTGCATATGAAAGTTGTTAAGAGTAAATCCTAAGAGTTCTCGTTACAAGGAAAAAATATCTTTTTCTTTTTCTTTTATTTTGTATCTATATGAGGTCATGGATGTTTGCTAAACTTATTGTGGTAATCATTTCATTATGTATGTAAGTGTAGGGGAACAAAAATTTCCACCACAAAATGTTTCTTTGGTATGCAGATTATTTCAAGCTGAAAAAAAATCTAGGCCCAGAAGTCTCAGGAAGAAACTTTGACCTTGCTCCTAACCGCCTAAAAAAATTTAGATAGAGGGCCAATTATTCCCCAATAGAGCTATCACCAGAAATATCTACGAAGAATATGGGCTAGTAGTGGTAGGAGAAACTCAGCAGGGCCTAGAGATCAGAGTCCACTCTGTGTCCATTGTCTCTCTACACGGCTCATCTACCAAACATTTGCTTTTCCACCTTCATATAAATCACCTTGCTTCCATTTGAAGTCTCAAACACTACCCACAACATCCTCTTTTGTTTTTAGCTGAAGATGATATTTAAGGTGAGGGTTTCAGCCATATTGGTCATTCAGTTTTCCTGGGTCTCTCCCATATGTACATGTTATTAAACTTTGTTTGATTTTCTCCTGTTAATCTGTCTCATGTTAATTTAATTCTTAGGCCAGTCAGAAGAATCTAGAAGGGTAAAGGAAAATTTCTTATTGCCCAACATAAGTCAAATCATTATGCTGTACAGTAAGTCCCCTACAAAGGAACGAATTCCATTCTGAGAGTACAATCGGCTATATAGTACTGTACTGCAATAGGTTTATAATATTTTTCAGACAAATAATACCTATAAAACAAAAATATACAGAAAACATTTTTAATCTTACAGTACAGCACCTTGAAAAGTACAGTAGTACAGTACAACAGCTGGCATACAGGGGCTGGCATCGAGTGAACAGGCAAGAAGAGTTACTGACTGGAGGAGGGGGAGGAGGTGCGAGATGGTGGAGCTGAGGGATCGTCAGCAATAGGAGACGGAGGGCAAGCTGCAATTTCACTCACGCCTGACGTTGATGGCACACGTTCTGGTTCCTTGCTGGATTCAATTCTGTCTTCCCTTTTGAAAAAACAATCCAGTGATGTCTGCGTAGTAGCTCTTCTTTTCTTGCCACAGGTGATGACACAGTAGTACTGGATTGCATTGTGAATGGCTGCTGCAACCTTTGTGTACTGTTTTTTGTTTGGATCCTATGCCTCAAAAACTAACAGTGCCTCCTCAAATAAAGAAAATCCCCTTGCCATTTCCCGCATGGTGAATCTCTTCGGTTCCTCAGTTATTTCTTCTTCCTCTTGTCTTTCTTCATCCTTTCTCTGGGCTGCCAATTCCATCTTTTCGCCTCGCTCCACTCTCTCAATTATTTTCAGTTTTGTTTCCATCGTTATCACTGCTTCTTAGCAGTACCAGCTACATCATCGCTGCTTTTATGCTTGCTTCTGGACATCCTGGGCTTGAAATAAAGATACTGTACTACTGTATTCTATACAGTACTGTAAAGTACACAAAAGCACAACCACTTGTAGAGGATACACACACATGACAATGTACGCCAGACACGTGAACTAACTTACGTGACTGGACATGTGACCACATGTTCGCATATTTGACCTTTCACAACTTGAAGGTTCGTGTGTAGGGGACTTACTGTATGCCTTAAACTTAGACAGTGCTAAATGTCAAGTATATCTCCATAAAACTGGAAGAAAAAAACAAGTAATTTGTAATATAATTGCCATGTAAAACTTACTTGCTTTTGTCCATTCTATAAAGTTAACATGTTTATACAATTTAAGTTTTATTGGATTTAGTTTTTTTTTTTTTTTGCGGTATGCGGGCCTCTCACTGTTGTGGCCTCTCCTGTTGCGGAGCACAGGCTCCGGACGCTCAGGCTCAGCGGCCATGGCTCACGGGCCCAGCCGCTCCGCGGCATGTGGGATCTTCCTGGACCGGGGCATGAACCCGTGTCCCCTGCAACGGCAGGTAGACTCTCAACCACTGCGCCACCAGGGAAGCCCTGGATTTAGTTTTTATGAAAAAATAAGCAAACAATTTTTCTGTCATTTATTTGTTTAATAAGTATTTATTAGGCTTTGAAATTCTGTAAAGTTGAAGGAAATGAACATTTTCATTTGATTATGAATGAAATGTGGTTATGACATATAATGATAATATTGTGAATAAATTTCCTACTTCTTTGTACCATGAGGTCCTTTCAGAATGTCCCTATTTTTTTTTTTTTTTTTTTTTTTTTGCGGTACGTGGGCCTCTCACTGTTGTAGCCTCTCCTGTTGCGGAGCACAGGCTCTGGACGTGCAGGCTCAGCGGCCATGGCTCACGGGCCCAGCCGCTCCGCGGCATGTGGGATCTTCCCGGACCGGGGCAGGAACCCGTGTCCCCTGCATCGGCAGGCGGACTCTCAACCCACTGCGCCACCAGGGAAGCCCTGAATGTCCCTATTTTTGTATGTGTTTCATTTATTATACAATGTATTCTGATACCTTGGCCCAGTAATACTCATTTAATTCTCATATGAAGAGAAAATATCCTGAGGTAAAGTACCACTGAACATTTGGCTTATATTAAGAAACAGAATGGTCCTGGTGGGAACTAAAATGTCTTTCACCGATACCTTACTAATGAGTGAGATAATGTTATGTGACCAATTAGCTCCCTGGTAGGATTTTTAGGATGCCTAAATTTAGCAAAGTCTAAGTGTGAGTGTGTACTTATGTGTGTTCCTGCATGTATATGTGTGGTGTATTTGAAAAGTTAACAGATGTTTGGTTATGTTAATAACCACTGGCTTAAGTGTGGTTTCTGGATACTAGTAATAAGTCTATTTCACTGAAGTTTTGAAAGTTCCTCTACAGTGTGAACATACTTTATCTAGAACTTTGAATTCCTATAACACTATAGTTATTGTCTACTTTAAAGTCTTGTTTTTAATATTTGTTCTACGCATAAACAAAAAGATACAGCATGTTGTTAGCACTTAGAAAGTTACAGTTTACTTCTTAACATTTTTTCATATTTAAGTTTGTAACTGAAGATGGTCAGATTGACCACTTTGGGAGTGAAAGGAAAAAATAAAGGCATATTTACTTTTAAATTCACCTGCTAGATGTGCTCACTGTATGCTCTGTTATATATGCAAGGCCAGGGTGACTGGAAGTGCAATTGTCAGGCTTTTTCATAAACTGGATAACTATTTGTTTCTGTGCAGCACATTACCTTTACATAGGAGCAATCAGGAGAAAAGGTGAAATAGGCAAGCATTCTGCACTACAAAACACCACCTTTAACAGCTAACCAGCATTACTCAACTGCTGTACAGCTGTGTCTAGTGCACAAAAATACATAAGAGATTAGAACTATGTTTGATAAATAATCCTTTAAAAAAAATTCTTTTCACCTTAAATGTCTCTATACCAGTGCAGGTCCAGATTACGAGTTAAACCCAAAGGTAAACAGTACATGTAAATAAATTTATAATAACTTCAAGGAGGTCTAATTTTAAAAGGATTATGGCAATGATGAGTCAGTCACTAGACAGTTTTTGACTACTCGAAAAGAAAAGGCTACACACATTTTCTTAAGTCAGGAGGGCCACAAATTAGATAACAGTCTGTTTACTTTCAAACAAAATGCAGTAAAGAGAAATGAATTTTTACCTCAAATATTCAAACCAATAATAACTTGAAGTTGTTCACCTCACTAACTTAGAAGACAGTTGAGTAACAGCAACAAAATACCATACAAAACGAGGTTTACCACTTGAGGCAAAACTTAAAACAAGTAAAAAGTTATACAACATGCTAAAGAATAACCTTTTCAACAGCTAGTGGCTTATTTCAAGGACTCTTTGATAACCTGAGAATGTTGCTCCCTTCCCCTCCCCCCAAGTCCTCAGGTTGTTTGCTAATGACTCATTATCCTAATGGGGCACCGCTCCTTCCTCTTTAGGAAACTTGGAGGGATTTTTCAGTTGTGATCAGGACTTGGGCTTTTTTCTGGTGTAAGGCTTATGGATCTAGACCTGGACATGGTTGCTGAGGAAGATCTGGACCCAGAGGAGGACTTGGACTTGGAACTTCGAGTAGATCTGGATCTAGAGGTTGATGGAGATCTATCATCAGAGCAAGATGGAGACTTCGCATGGCTGAAGGGAGATCGACGCTGAGATCAAGATCGTCTCCTGCTGCTGGAACGACAGTGGCAAGGAAGCCTCGGGCTGCGGCTCTGGGTGGCCATCCAGCAGGATCCCGTCGAGGGCATCCATGGCATCCTCGGCGTGGCGCTTGTCGTGGAAGCGGACAACAGCAAAGCCACGGGACTCTTTGGTGAAGCGGTCCCACAGGATGTACACGTCGCCAACGCGCCCATACTTCTCAAAGACGTGCCTCAGGGTGTTGGGTGAGGTGCGGTAGGTCAGATTGTCCACCTTGGGGGAGATCATGCTGTCCACGTTGGGAGGAGGGCAGCTGTAACTCATGGCCTTTGCGTGCTCAGCTGGGGCTCCACGAACTGAATTCTGTCTGAGCAAGCGGCAGTCTGACAAGGCTGAGAGCACGGCCCAGGCGTCATAATGGTTGCCATGAGTTTGTGCTGCTTGAAACTCCTCCTCTTTGTATCAGTTGCCATCAGCGTGTGGCTGCTTAGAGAAACAAGAATGTTCCATCCGCCTGGACTATCTTCAGGGCTGAGACCGCCTGAGGAACAGCTCTGTACCAATTTTTCTTTTTCTAAGGGAAAGTTCATGACTGTAACATCATTATATGACTTTCCCAGTATGTTTCTAAACACCCAGATTCAATTATGGATAAAAGTATATACATATAGATATAATTATGTGATGAAGTACATGGCAATGCTGATTCATGTATGCTAGAAACATTTGTCTACTTTAGAGACAAAAAAATACCAAACAAATCATGAACAGATAGGGTGATTCAGTAATACTAACAGGCAAGGAGAACATGAGAGCCACCTACAGGGTGTGAACTGTAATCAGAAACTCAATATGGGTCCCTTATTCTACTTGAAAAAAAAGAGTCAGAGTTGTCATGATCTGTGATTCCAAATTATATAATTGAATATAACTCAGATTACTAAAATTAAACTTTCTCATTAATTAACCAGATATACTTTCTGATGGAGTAAGTTCATTTGATGTGCCTTTCATTTAAAAAATGTTTAGAATTAATATTTCATCAAATTGTTGACAAGGCATCTTTTCTTATGTATCATGTCCATGGGACTCTAAGAAATGAGCTTGACAATGATAGGGGTAGAAAGTAGTATTCCATTAAGTATTTCTCACCTACAATGAACATTGTGTGCTCTTTACAAGTGGCAGGGAGGGGGAAATTTCCCCCTCTACCCCTCTTGAGTTCTTGTGGCTGGACTAATAAGAAAATTGGCACAAGGCAGATTAACAGGAAAAAAAGAAACACGTTTTAATTCTTGTGCACAGAAGTCTCATAGAAACGGGACCTAAGGAGTAGCCAAAGCAGGAAGCTTTTATACCTTTTAGATAAACGATAAATTTGTGAGGAATTGACAGGACAAAGAAACTTAGGCTTTTGGTGCTTAATTAGTGAAAAATCTAAACAGAGTTTGGGCTTGGGGTAGTCAGTTAAAGAAGTAATAAGGTTTGTTTATATACAGGCTTCTCTGCCTGAATTCCCTGTCTCTGGCGATAAGGTTGTCCTACCTCCAGATTCAGGGAGAGCACCTTTCACATGAGAGATTTATCTCCTGCTTTCAGAGGGACAGAGAAGAAGTATCTTGTGTCCCTTTTGTACTGGCTGTTTCTTAAGTAACTTTAATTTAAAATAATCAATATGCCATTGATTGACATTGTTGGGCCCCAACAAAAGCCACAACATCTTCTGCACGTTATTAATTCCTATGTATGTGCTCTGGTTATCCACTACTGCATAACAACCTACATCAAAATTTAGTGGCTGAAACAAATTTATCATTATTTTATCTCATAATTCTAAGACACTGGAATCCAGGCAGGGGACAGTAGGGCTTCTTTCTTCATTTTATTAGCTGAATTAGCTAAGGAGACTGGGACGGCTCTTTTGGAACTACTGGGTGTTGGCTGGTTCCTATCTCCCACCCCCAACCCCCCTTTCCAGAGCCAGTCCATGTAGTCTGGTAGATTTTTTTTTTTTCAACCCTCGCTTGCAATCGATCCATACCTTTGAAAATGTCTTTCCAGAGTCTTCCCTGGTTGAGCAGTGGATAAGACTCCGCACTCCCAATTCAGGGGGCTGGGGTTCAATATCTGATCAGGGAACTAGAAAAAAAAATATTTTTTTAGAACTTTTGAATTTTATTTTATTTATTTTTTATACAGCAGTTTCTTATTAGTCATCCATTTTATACACATCAGTGTATACATGTCAATCCCAATCGCCCAATTCATTCCCCCCCCACTTTCCCCCCTTGGTGTCCATATGTTTGTCCTCTACATCTTTGTCTCTATTTCTGCCCTGCAAACTGGTTCATCTGTACCATTTT
>NC_041234.1:18317274-18317794 GCF_002837175.3 Physeter macrocephalus | reverse complement strand
TTTTTTAATATTGAGCTGCATGAGCTGTTTATATATTTTGGAGATTAATCCTTTGTCCGTTGATTCATTTGCAAATATTTTCTCCCATTCTGAGGGTTGTCTTTTCATCTTGTTTGTAGTTTCCTTTGCTTTGCAAAAGATTTTAAGTTTCATTAGGTCCCCTTTGTTTGTTTTTATTTCAGTTACTCTAGGAGGTGGATCAAAAAAGATCTTGCTGTGATTTATGTCATAAAGTGTTCTTCCGGGCTTCCCTGGTGGCGCAGTGGTTGAGGGCCCGCCTGCTGATGCAGGGGACACGGGTTCGTGCCCCGGTCAGGGAGGATCCCACATGCCGCGGAGCGGCTGGGCCCGTGAGCCGTGGCCGCTGGGCCTGCGCGTCCGGAGCCTGTGCTCCGCAGCGGGAGAGGCCACAACAGTGAGAGGCCCACATGCTGCAAAAGAAAAAAAAAAAAGTGTTCTTCCTATGTTTTCCTCTAAGAGTTTATAGTGTCCAGTCTTACATTTAGGTCACTAATCCATT
>NC_041234.1:18309666-18316803 GCF_002837175.3 Physeter macrocephalus | reverse complement strand
TCTTATAGTTTTCTGAGTACAGGTCTTTTACCTCTTTAGGTAGGTTTATTCCTAGGTATTTTATTCTTTTTGTTGAAATGGTGAATGGGATTGTTTCCTTAATTTCTCTCTCTGAACTTTCGTTGTTAGTGTATAGAAATGCAAGAGATTTCTATGCATTAATTTTGTATCCTGCAACTTGTCTTATTCCTGATCTTAGAGGAAATGATTTCAGTTTTTCACCATTGAGAGTGATGTTTGCTGTGCGTTTGTCATATATGGCCTTTATTATGTTGAGGTAGATTCCCTCTATGCCCCCTTTCTGGAGAGTTTTTATCATAAATGGGTGTTGAATTTTGTCAAAAGCTTTTTCTGCATCTATTGAGGTGATCATATGGTTTTTCTTCTTCAATTTGTTAATATGGTGTATCACATTGATTGATTTGCATATATTGAAGAATCCTTGCATCCCTGGGATAAATCCCTAGTCTGGCAGATTTCTACTGTATTTAGATTTCTTACAAAATGGTCAGGTTTATAAGAGACCATAGCAGTAGCATCAGTCCTCTTAAAGGCTAGGCCCAGGCCAGTATATAGTATCAGTTCTGCATCACTTCTATGATATTCCATTGGTTAAAGCAACCATAGGCCAGACCAGGTTCAAAAGAAAGGAAAAAAGAATCTCTCAGTGAAAGAAGTGTGAAGGATTTGCAGCCATCTTTAATCTACCACAGTCAATCCCCTGGGCAGATAATATTTACATTTTTCTCACATGAAAAAGTACATTCACCCCCTTTTAAGACCACTAAACTCTTATTTCCTTATGATAATGTATGAACGTCCAGGACTTTGTCATCTTAATTAGGTGTAGAAATAGACTCTTCAGGTGCATTTCCTCGAGTTTTATTCCTCTTAAAGAGAATACCTGGGAAATAAAAAGACAGGTTATCTGCCCTCCTCACATCTATATATACAATATTGAGATAGGCTTAGGATAGCATTAGTTGACAGTTCTATTCAAGAGAAGGAATAGTTCACAGTAATTCTAAAATTCTACTGTCTGCATGATTCCAGTTTCTTGGTTTCAGGCCCAGGCCCGTTCCCTGGGTCACCAATTGGTCCTGTAATATCTTAGTTCAGCCTTCTGAGTCATCCTATCTTCATTAAATGGTCCGTGTTTGTAGCTGAGTAGCTTTCTTAGTGTTCTTCCTGTGTGCAAAACTTTGAGGGTATCAAGAATTCTTCTCATTCTGAACTGTGTCTGTCCCTTTTAGTCTAAGCTCATGGTGCTTCTAATAGCACAAATTCTCCATCTCTCTCTCTCTCTTTCCCTCTCTCCCTCTCCCCCCACCACCATCTGTTGGGTTGCTTATGATTCTTTTTGGGTGTTCAATCCATTAAACAAAATCTACACCCACATTTCTTTCTAAGACAAGTCCTTATCTACCTTGGGCCACCTAAAATCT
This sequence comes from Physeter macrocephalus, assembly GCF_002837175.3. Lineage (NCBI taxonomy): Eukaryota > Metazoa > Chordata > Mammalia > Artiodactyla > Physeteridae > Physeter > Physeter macrocephalus. Next base: position 18,315,358 of record NC_041234.1, on the reverse strand, counting down.
TTCTGAGATCTTAAACAAGAGTCTGTAGCTATAGCCTTTACTTCTTTACCCTGAGACTGCATTTTACTGTCCAAGTTCTGTTTTTTGCTCTGAGGTCATTGTTTAACTTTGACTCTTCTTAGCTGGAAAGGCTATCCTGGGCACTCTATGTTTTGTCTACATTCTTTTCTAAAACTGAATAATTCCTTTCTTAATTTGTCTCTTTCTTCTCGTGTATTATTAGGGGCATTTAGAGAAGTTAATTGATTTCTTTTTTTACTCTTTCTAGACATCTCCTTAGTCAGATTTATGAGTTTATTAGGTATACTTGCTATTTTCCAAAACCCTCCAGGTGATAGTTTTGCTAATTGTTTGTTTTGCAGTAGATAACTTAGGGTCTAGTCCTCCATGTACTCATTGACTTTCTTTCAGTTCTTTCAAATTTTAACAGAATTATATCATGGCCTACTAAGGGACACATAATATGCATTGTTTTAGTTGTTCAAGCTTCTTTATTACCTTCTCAATAAAAAGGATTTTAGCTCTTAATTACATCAGTTCCCTTAAGAGAAACCATTCCCAGGTAAAGGTGAATTGATGGGTATTTTGTCCCAGTTAACAAAAATAACAGAGTACGTGTCAGAAGTGTTAAAAATTGTATGGACTTCTATCCATTTAAAGGACTGTATGTCTTTACATAAGTTAGTTTTATCAGAACAAGATGTATATTCTTCATGAGAATTGGGTTTGATTTATGTCAGAGAGGAGAGAGTGCTGAACCAGCTTTTGGGGACTTAGATTCCTGTCCTGGCTCCGCTATATATAAGCCACAGTACTTGAGACAGTCAACTCCTGGGCTCAGGTTTTAATCTCTCTTAAATGAGGGAGTTAAACCAGTTGATCTTTGTGTTCTATCCAAGCTGTAAAATATCACTTATGTAAAATTGTTGAAATGTTCATTTTCATAACTTTGACAAAAATTTAAACAAATTTATTGAAATTAATATTACAATTAAAATGCTAAAAGTTCTTTTCCAAATTATAGTTTATAGACTGTGTTGGATTCAATTCTCTGGCAATACTTTACTCATTTAAAATGATAATCACTATATGATTTGGATCAAGTAAAGAATAATTTCAGAAACTTTAGAGTTTTGTTATCTAAGAGACTTATACCTGATTTGGAAGTCAGGAAACACATGTTCCTGTTTTACTGTCTGCCTTACATTGTCTGATTTGGGGCAATAATTCTTAACACATTTTAACACCTGTTAATAAACAGGGTCATGTGTTTCATGAGGTGATTTGAGAATTTCTTAGTTTGGCATCAACTTTGTCCTTGCAACTGAAATAATTAGAAGTCTAATGGAAACTTCTTCTCATGGAGTTTATCCTCCTTGCTCAATATTCCTATTTCTTAATCATCCACAAATATTTGTAAACTTACTACTATGTGTACATACTTGTTCTAGATGCTCTACATTTCTCATTTTATTTATCTACTACATGAAAGGATTGAAGTGAATTGCTTAAATATATTCTCCGGCTGTTCCAAACCTCTTTACTAGATAGAAAGGATAGGAAACCTGAGCCACTAGAAGAATGATGAACCATATATTGTGGGTGGCATCCCAAGTAGAGTTGCCTCCTGGGAGAGTGTGCTGATCAATATGTACAAGTAATTAAAATCCATTTTAAAGGAGTATTTACAAATATAACTTAATAAATTCATTTTTCAGTTTCAGTCCCAAATTTTCCAAATTTCTTATGATTTTGGAGTTGTTAACTAGAATTATAAAACTAATAGCTTCTGAGTTTATTAACTTTTAAGGAACATAGCCTAAAACCCAATATGTAATTCTGGAATATGGTAACCCAGTCAAGGTCTTTTCACTTCCTAGTTCTGTGTGAAAGACTGGACAGCCTTCCCAGTCAGAGCTTCCTTATTTTATTGTCTTGTTGCTATCCTCAAACTGCAACACTTGGTATAAACTGGGTGGAAGATATTAATTATCTTAAGGCAGGGCTGTGATTTGCTTAAGTCTAGGCCCTTCAGTCCTGAAAAAAATGTATGCCTTACAATGGAATATTTTCATCCTTTAAAAAGAGATGCCATTTGTGAAAACATGGATGAACCTGGAGGATATTATATTAACTGAAGTAAGGCAGTCTCAGAGGTACAAATACTACATTCCACTTATGTGACCTATGTAAAATAGTCAAACTCATAGAAACAGAGAATAGAATGATGGTTGCTAAGGACTGCGGGAAGGGAGAAAAAGGGTGTTCAACAGGTATGAATTTTCAGTTATGCGAGATGAATAAGTTCTAGAGATCTGCTGTACAACATAGCACCTGTAGTTAACAGTACTGTATTGTGCACTTAGAAGTACGTTAAGTCGGTAGATCCCATTTTAAGTTTCCTTATCACAAAACAAAATGAAACAAAACAGAAAATACCCAAAGAGATGCAAGGAAACTTTGGGAGGTGATGGACATGTCTATCACCTTGATTGTGGTGATGGTTTCATAGGTTTATGCATATGTCTAAACTCATCAAATTTGTATGCATTAAATATATATTAAATACATATAAACTAAATATATTAAATATGTATTATATTGCATACATTAGGTATATGTGATTTAAATGTATACATTAAATATGTGCAACTATATATAAATATATATTAAATATAAATTATGTACATTAAATATGTATAATTATACCTCAATAAAGCTGTTTTAAAAACAGCAACAAAGAATGGTTGGTATTCAGAAAGGAGCAACAGCATGAAGCTTTTACCACCTCTAGAGCTGAGGGGCAAGAGTTGGAAAAGGTATTACCAAAATTTGTGAGAACTAGCACTTTGGAAGTGGGCCTGCCCAGTGGGAGAGCTAGTTATCCAGGGATTCAGAAATTGCCCAAGACATGGCTCTGGAGCATGGAAGGAATGGAGGAGATATCCACCAACCCTTTTTCTCCTAACTTACATCCAGTTAATGTTCCTCTGGCTGAACTCAAAATGACGCTAAGACAGCCTGGGAGATGGAGTTTGAATGGTACAAACTTCCAAGGCACAGAACAATTAGAGAAGAGCAGAAAATGAAGCAGAACATGTGAACAAACAGAGAATGACTAGCGTATCCTGTGTGTTTGTCTTGCCTTCCTAGGATCATGAATACCTTGATTCTGGCACTTATCTATTTTACATTAAAGTATCCACTATAAGAGGCCATAAGTAACTCTTTCTGATCCCTGCTTGATAAATTAAGTGCTTCATTTTGCAAAAGGGACTTTTCAGGATACTTTTGTTCTTGTTTTTTACTTTATTTTCCCTCCTTGAAGTCCCAAGTTTTTATTGAATTGGCTGTTTACCTTCTAAGTCAACTGTGTTGGTGGTTTTATTTTAAAGAGTTATTGAGTGAAGAAAATTTTCAGATTAAATCTGATAAGTGGCATTATATTAATGCTATCTTGAGGGTCCTTCTCAGTCCTTTCTGAATCCTCCTGATTCTGTTCATGTTTGTACTTTCTAAGTTAATCCTCATGTTAAAAGGAAGATTAGGCTTTGCCTTACTGACTCCTATAGGTCAATAAAATGAATTTGTTAATTTATCAGGGTCAGCTCCATGACCAGATTTGATTTGGGTCTTATGTACCTTAATTTTGAACTGTAATTTATGACTTACTCTGTTTGTCATCATCCATCAAGAGCTTTACTGGAAAGAAATATAAATCTTGTCTACTAAGGCAGAAAAATGGGTTGGATGGGTTGGATTTGATGTTCCTTATGTTGTCCTAATCCTCTTTTTGTGAGAAACTAGATATAAAGCAAAAACTACAGTCATAATTCAGTTCATAGTGTGATCAAATTAGCGTGGAGCTGACATCTGCATTCATAGGCCTGATTCAACAGTCGTTGTGATTATGGAAGAGGTATTTTACTTCTCTATATCTCAGATGCCATATCAATAAAATTTGAGAACTGAAGTGCTTTATATTTTATATTGCATTCAGCTCCTAATATTCTTAATCAGGAAGTGAACTGAAGGTTACCGAAGGCTTTTTCTTCCAGTCAGTACCCTATAATATGAACAATGAAAAAAGAAAGTGACATTGCATTATAAGATGATTTTTATTTCCATATAAAAGTTTGTGGACTCATTCTGTTCAAACACTCTTCTCCTACCTGATTTGAAAAAATAAAATAAAATAAAACATACTGAGCAATAGAAAACATCGAACTTGTGTTGTTTCCTTTTCCTGGACTGAAAAGTAGTTTCTTAAAACTTGTTTGTGCTCCTAGGTCAGTAGAACCAATTTATTACCTCTTTCAACTAAGCACCAACACTTCATTGCAGTGACTATGATGTTCACAACATCTTAAGTTTGACTGATACCCTTATTGTAAATGATGGTGTAAATACCTACCAAGAGTTCAAAAATGATGAAAGGAAACTCTTTGTGCCACTTGGCATCAAAATATCTTGAAAGCAGATGAAGTAGGGCAGTCAGCAAAAACTGGCAACAAGAAAGGGAAGAGAATGGAGAACAAGAGATGAGGGACCCTAAAGAAAGCAGTTGGATTCTTCCTTTTTAAAATAACTTGATAAGAAAGAAAAAATATCCCTAGCTCATTATATCTTTTCCATTTTCCTGTTTTTTCCATTTTCCTGATTACTTGAAACTATTTAAGACTGCATTAAATTTTTTTAAAAAATAATATTTCTTTCAGTAAACATCTCTCATTGAAAGTATCTTATCTGGTCATTATGAATTTTTTGTGCTTCAAAAACAAACATAAATCACAGCCAGACATGGGCATTTGAAACTGACCGTAATATACCCTCAGAGAATTTAGTCTGGAAGGTGATTTTAAATTTACTTTTGCTTTCTTCAGCTCCTCATTTCCATTAAGAAACTTCCTAAGGGCTTTGGGGCTTGTCTCCCTAGAATCTATTCATTCTTTCAAAAAATTTCAATTTATTTCATCATATTCTTGGAGAGTTTATTATTAGAACCAAGCTCTCCCATGGGGATGGAGAGTAGCATATTAGTTATAGTGAAAGGGCTAGGACGGGTAGCCCTTTCTTATTATATGAGGTTCTCAAACTCCATGGGCTTTCCTTTTCTCAATCACTCCCTGGAGGGATGAATGAGAGATTAAGCAATATTGGAGGATCTTGGAGTCTACTTTCCCAAGGAAGCAGTAGAACAATTTCAGTATTCAAAGGAAGTAAGACATAGGAGGGAGAGAGATTGGTGAGGAATGGGGAAGGAGAGAAAAGAAGAATGAAGCAATCTTAATTTACCCATTTTTTTTTAATTGAAGAATTTGTTTTGTGCTCTAAGGCAGATAGTCAACTGCAACTCTAAGTTCCTGGAAGGCAAGGACTCCTCTTTATCAGTTTCTGTACATAATAAGTCATAGAGGGTAATGTGAATAAGAACTCTCTGAATAGTTTATGATGAGAATTAATGGAGGCATGCTAGTCATATGTTCCCAGAAGTTTCATATTCTAACTAAATTTTAAGACAAATATAAGTATTATACAATGGAATATTACTCAGCCATAAAAAGAAATGAAATCGAGTTATTTGTTGTGAGGTGGATGGACCTAGATTCTGTCATACAGAGTGAAGTAAGTCAGAAAGAGAAAAACAAATACCGTATGCTAACACATATATATGGAATCTAAAAAAAAAAAA
>NC_041234.1:18284606-18309601 GCF_002837175.3 Physeter macrocephalus | reverse complement strand
GCATAGCACAGGGAGATCAGCTCGGTGCTTTGTGACCACCTAGAGGGGTGGGATAGGGAGGGTGGGAGGGTGACGCAAGAGGGAGGGGATATGGGGATATATGTATATGTATAGCTGATTCACTTTGTTATAAAGCAGAAACACACCATTGTAAAGCAATGATACTCCAATAAAGATGTTAAAGAATAAAAAAAAATAAAAAGCAAATACAGTCAAAAAATCCTATTAATATTGTTAGCACTAAATGAAATACTTGAAACGTAGATGTATGTTCTTATTGTGACTAGTACATGGTTAGTTCTTTTTAAATGGTAGTTGCTTTTATTTTTAGGTAAAAAGTCTTCTTATGTTTAGTATAGCTTTCTGTATACATCTTAGGATGCTAGATAGTATGAAGAGTTAATGTTTTTTTTCTTCTGACAGGATTTCAGACTTTATAATGTATTCATTTTTATTCTGTTATCTACAGCAAAGATGATAGAAGTGCTAGAAAGGATAGAAATTCCTCACAAAATGGATGAGTGTCCTTAAAGCCCTCAGCTCTCAGAAAATGGTTTGCTTTCATCCTATCAAATGACATTAAGCTTGTCAGATCAAAACAAGTACGGGGACATAGCACAGATGAAAAAAATGCTGATGCGAAGAAGGTACAATTTGGGCTTTTTTTTTTTTTTTTTTTTTTTTTTGTGTGGTATGCGGGCCTCCCTCTGTCGCGGCCTCTCCCGTTGCGGAGCACAGGCTCCGGACGCGCAGGCTCAGCGGCCATGGCTCACCAGCCGCTCCGCGGCATGTGGGATCCTCCCGGACCGGGGCGCGAGCCCGGTTTCCCTGCATCGGCAGGCGGACGCGCAACCACTGCGCCACCAGGGAAGCCCTGGGCTTTTTTTAAAATTTAAGAACAGCAGTACAAAAACCTAGAGGCTTAATTATGAATGAAATAATCCTATGTCACAGGATGTGAGATTAGAAGAGTGTTCATTATTTCCTAAAGCAATATACCTTGACAGCTGCAATACTTTTTTTTTTAACATCTTTATTGGAGTATAACTGTTTTACAATGGTGTGTTAGTTTCTGCTTTACAACAAAGTGAATCAGTTATACACATACATATGTTCCCATATCTCTTCCTGCAATACTTTTTTTTTCCTTTATTTTTTTCTGTTTGCTTTTCAAATCTTTTCAAATCTCATAGCTCCCTCCTGTGTTTATAGAGGGACTAGCCTTTTCTCATCAGCCTGTGCTGTATCTCCTCATCAGGTCCACATATTTTGCAGCAGAGGGAACTTCACTGCATGAATTTCCCAGTAATCAAGTTGAAATTAAAATATTTTTTAGTCCCTGGAAAGTGGCAGGAGAGCACTGAGAAGGAATTTTCTGGAGTAAAATGCTGGTATTTATTTAAAATAAAATGTACATTTTTTCATTTCTTTCTGTTTCTTTTTAAATCTGGTGTTTTCAGTTATAAAATACTTACCTCAAGTAATATGATTTTTAGTAACCTCTTTGGAAGTTATCGACATAGAATCTGCAGTCTACAGCCCTAAAATTAATTCACCATGCATTTCTCAAGTGGTTGTGCGCAAGTTATTATGCCAAATATCATGGGTGGGGATGGGAAGACAAAAACCCAGTTTCTCTCTCTAAGGCTCATAATCCTGGATAGGATAGGTATGGCATGGAAAGAGCACATTACCTTAGCTATGGTTTTGACCCTGCGTCTAGCTACCCATATGATCTCTGGACATGGTACTTATCTTCAGGCAGAGAATTGCAGTCATCTCACTTATGCAATGAGGGGAATAGACTGGGCCACTGTTTCCTAAATTTAGGTGGTTATGAACTAATCTGGATCATTGTTTTCTTTTTTTTTTAACATCTTTATTGGAGTATAATTGCTTTACAATGGTGTGAAAACAAGCTCTCAAATTCTACATTCTTAAGTTGTGTCAGTGAGGCAGAAATTTACCAAAGAGAGATGGAAAAAAAAAAGGTAAAATGAGGAAGAAGGTTAAAAAAAATAAGTAAAACTTAAGTGGGAGGGGGGCTTAAGTGAGGTAGAGGCAGAACAAGGAAAAAAGAAAAGAAAACAAAACAAATTAGGTACAAGTTTAAGGGATCCAGTGTCATGAGTGGCAGTATAAATATATGGAGAGGAGAAAAATAACCACATCTCTTATTTCTGTTTCAAATACCTTAAGTGTAATTTAAGCCTCACAAATACCTATGGAGTATGTACCACCATTCTTACTTAAAAGATAAAGAAAGAAATTTGTAGGAATTGGGAAAAATGCTTAGGATGCCTAACTCATTTTGTTCGTTTCTAAAACTCAATCTTGTTCTTTAACCTGTACCAAACCTTCACTAAAAGAATCCCTAGTTACTGTACTAAAGCACTGGTTCTCAGACTCAGCCATACGTTGGAATCACCTGAGAAACCCTAAAACATACTAATGCCTGAGTCTCACTCACTGTAAGAAATTTCAATTTAATTGAAGTATGGCCTGATAATCTGGATTTTTAAAGCTCTTTGGGTGATTCTAATGTGTACCAAAGTTTGAGGATGACTCAAGTCTTTGACTTTCTTGCCATTTATATAGTTCAGTAGGTTCCTAAGGACTTTGTCAACATTAGACCTTTTAATTAATATTTCAAATGCAAGTCATTTAATAACTTTATGAAGGAAGAGGCTCTGCTCCAAATTGTTCATGTCAGGAAGTTTGTACTTTTGCAAATAACAAGAATTAACATGGTTGTCAATTCCCCTTTCCTCATATCTGGAGGCTACACCCGTCCTTGATTTTCTGGTTAAGTGACCTTATCTCTATCATCACAAGGGGCGGAAGACGCCGCTTGTGCTTCTCTTAGGACTGTTCTCTGTTCTGTTACACAGCATATAGCCACAGCTGCCACCCTGATAGCAGTTTCCTCTTTTTCAAGTGTCCAGGCCTCTTGCACCCCCTTGGTAATCTATCAGAGAGTACAATTGCCCTCTTCTGTGGAAATGTGGGTGAAAAAAACTTTCTTCAGTCATTTGCCACACACAGCTATTTTGTATAATCTATTTTGTCCTCAGAAGATTTATTAATTGAAATAAAAATAGGGTGAGATTATTTAGAAATCATGGCCAGTTTTCAGAGTGTTGTCCTCTGGATGACAACTCTAGATGAACTGTTTAATGTCAAACACATGTGTGGTTTTTGAGCCTCAAATTTGGTCAACCTATTAGTTGAGCCCACATCCGTATCTACTTATATTTGGTTTTTTGGTCTCTTAAACAAGCTGATTCATTCCTAGGCCTCAGTGGTTTGTTTTGCATACATGCAAGACTTCAAGTGTTGTCTTGTACTTTCAGTTAAGACTGCCACGTATGCTTTGCTATATTCTGCAAAATCCCACTTAGAGTATTGCATACAACAAAACAATTGCATAGAAAAAGAAAAATCTATTCCAAATGTCAAGATCAGGAATCAAGGCATTTCTGTACAGCTATAAAATATTATATGAGCATATGTATTCCTATAATTTATCTTATCAAAGCAACAATAAAAAGCTCATAAAGTTATAGTTAGAGTGTATTATACTTTTACTAGTATCTTTTAAAGAGTTTTGGTAATGCTGTGGTCAAGCAATAAGTAAAAATGAACCCATTTGTAAAATCAAAACCAAATCCTCCCAAATCCCATTTTCTAATAATCACTATTTCAAAAATGTTGGGGAAGGAAAAATTTCCTCTCTACCCTTTCTATGTTTTTCTGGCTGGTCTCAGAATTAAATTGACATGAGACAGACTAACAGGAGAAAATCAAATTTAATTTTGAACATATAGGAACAACATAAGAAAAATGAGACCCTTTGACATTCAGGCAATTGAGGCTTATATATCACCCTAAACTGAGGAGAAGGAGGTAGGGGTCTGGGACTTCTAAGAGGAGGAAGACAACTTATAGGAAGATAGGAAAAACAAATGTTTGGTAAAGAAATATTTGCTGGGCCACGCAGAAACAATGGGACATAGGCCTTGCTGAGTTCCCCCTACCACACCTAGCCCATATGTTTTGTAGATATCTCTGGTGATAGTGCTCTTTCTGGACCAGGATCTCTGTCTAAATGCTTTTAGTCAGTTAACGGGGAGGTAAAAAGAAAGACTTTCTTAGTCTTTTGTTTCTTAAAAATAATCAGCCTAAATTAATTCTCTTGCCAAGGAGACATATTTTGGGGTGGCAAATTTTGCTCCCCTACAAAAACAATGTTTATGTTTTTATTTCAAGTGTGTAATCAAACATTCAAGATATATGTATTGCACATATGTGTATTTCTTTTACTTCTGTTATATACAAATTGAATACTATACAAAATAGTGTGTATGTGTCTTGGTGCCGTCATAACTGTTGTGGGAAAACATGTACACATATGCACATGAACATAGGAAAGCCAGCAAAAGAGCTATTAATGGTTATTTGTGTACATGGGAGGGGCCATACTATCATGACACTTGTCTTTAAAGTGTCCAATAGATAACATTTATGAGCACACTCTAGGCACCAAAATATACTTCATTTTTTCCCTTAGTGGCAGAGTAGCTTTTCTCTTAGAATTGGAATCATTTTCTGGCACCTAATCAATGACATTATATTGAGCAGTTATGCCATTTGTTCATTCATTACATATTTATTTTTAATTTTCAGTGCTATTCTTTGATTTAGTTATACCCTTTCTCCTTCAATAAATGATTTGACATAAATGTACATTATTAGATAAATTGAGATGTGTGCACATTTTTAAAGGGTAATTTGGAAAGTGATATTTATTTGGAAGGGTAAATGGGAAGGATGGGGTAGTAAGTCAAAACATGTAAAAGAAAAAACTCTCAAAAATAAGTTGAAGATGAGAAAATAAATGCCTTTCACTTAATAAAACAAGAAATAATAAAGCTAAAGAAAGTAAAAATTGCCAGTGCCTACATTTCAATTGCAGAGTGGCTCGTATAACCCAATATTGTACTTTGAGTTCCCAAGTTGGATTTTAGGTCTGATTCTGCTACCATATTGCACTGTGACTTTGGAAAAGTCATTAAACCTCTCTTGTCCTTGTTTTTCTTTTAGATATAATTTGTTTCCATTAGATAAGTGACTTTGAAACTGAAGAAGTAACATCCTCTAAATGGGCAATGACACAGACCCTGGAGTCAGGGGGCCTAGATTTTTTTTTTAATTTAATTTTTTTTTTATACAGCAGGTTCTTATTAGTTATCCATTTTATATATATTAGTGTATATATGTCAATCCCAATCTCCCAACAGAGGGCCTAGATTTGAATCTCATCCCTGACATTTGCTGGGTGTGTCCTTGACCTTCTGTTTTCACATCTATAAAATGAAGATAGTAATAGTACTTTCCTCATGAAGTTTTGGAAGAGATTAATTATGTTAAGATACGTTAGGTGCTTGGGCTTGTGTCTAGTGCCTAATAACGGTTGCGTTATCTACTATCATTGTTATCATTTAAAACTATACTCAGGTGTGCCAAATGGCCCCTTAGAGCTCTTTCAGGGGCTCCATTGACCAGAGGAGAAAAAAAAAGGTGCTGTAAGAATATGACTATATAAAATTAAAGTTTTAAAATAAAATAATGTGATTATATTGGCATAAAGTATATTCTAAAAATCTATGGGTTTCAGTGATTCTCACATTTTGAGTACAAGGACCCTTTTTCAAGGCCTTAAATTTTAAAATGGCTTCCTCTACAAGAGATTAAATTTTTAGCATTCATTCATTCATTGAAACAATACAATCATTTCAGTAAAAATGTTCAATAAATTTGCACGTATTAGGGTAACTGATAGGAATTTACTATTTTTTTCCCCAAGACAAACTATTGGTTGGAAGAACGTGAAGGATTCTGGAGAGGGTATGATAAATTCCTTTAAGATGATTAAGAAACTTCTTGGAGAGAAAGATTTGAGATCCCAAATTCTTCTTTTCCACAGGATTCAGTTAAGAAAACTTGTTATAGTGAGGGTGGCTATTCTTACCCAAGATCCTTAAAGTAAAATCTCTTCAAGTTTGCATATTAATTAAAATAGTAATAGATGTGTAACAGATAACTACTAAAATCTCAGCAGTTTGAAACAATAAAGTCTGTTCTTCATTCACATAATAAGAGGTGTGGCTAGTTCTGATCAGATAGTTTCCTATAACTGGTGATTCAGGATTTAGCTTCCTTCAATCACACAGCTTCCTTATCTTTAAAATGTGAATGCCTGGTTAACCTTGGGAAACAATATCTAGATAGCAGAAAGGGAAAGAGAAGGTGTAGGACCACACAGAACAAGTAGCATACATCCTGTCTTCTGATACTCATTGACCAAAAGTAAGTTATATGACCAAACCTACATTTACAGGAAACAGGGAAATGTAATCTCACTGTGCACATAAGAAGAAAGCAGTTGGACTTGGTAAACAGCTGGCTGGTGTCTACCAGAGGATAAAGGTTTTATTTGGCGTGATTTTGGTGGTAATACGGGAAGAATGGGAATTACAGTTTAGTGAAGTGATGAAAGTGTTCCATCCTAGATCTCCTAGGAGGGAGGATTGCACTTTGGTAAAAGGGTTGTGTGAATTCATTTAAAGAGCTGACATTTTGGATCACTAGGTCAGTTTTGGTGTGGAATACCCTGTGGGTGAGTACGCTCTCAGTGAGGCTAGACTTGAAAAACCTTGGAAGGCCCAGTCTGTGGTGATAGGGAAAACAACCAGAAGGCAAAGGGCCTCTTTGTCTCTCCTAGATGTTCACTGGAATACGTCTTCACTCTGGGCTACCAACTGCCAGTGGTAGTCACAGAATGTTCCTGTCACATATGAGTTTCTGCTCCCGTAATGGGAGACAGCCACCAATATTTACCATTTGATAAGAATCGAAGCTCTGTGGAAAGTTTTTGGCTTTATTGTGGTGTTTAGGGGAAAAAGAAAGATGTTCTTGCAATGATATGAGATGTGAGCTGTTAAGTGAGAGTTTAAATGATTATGTGCTTTTTTTTCCCCCTGCTATGGGCAAAGTGAAACACATCAGATACAGTTACTTTATTAATCATAAAATCATATGCAGACATTTGAACAATATTGTTTATTTGTGTAGACACAGAACTTATTATTATAACGATAGGAGCAGATATGGGTTAACATGTACATTGTACTAATTCCAAAGCACTTATGATTTCTTGGGATCAGAATGGAGATTGCTGGGATGGAGAAATCATATTAAATTATATCCTGGTTCCTATATGTAAGAATTTTTCTCATAAGGCAGTAAAGCTTAAAGATGTGATGAAAACAGGTAAGAAAACAGGAATGGAACATTGAGATTCAGATGGCTCTTCTAATTTTCACATATGAAAGGCTAGCTCAGATGCAGTCAAATTCCAGGAGTGTGGGTAGATCCTAATGAGACCAATTTGAGCAGTTTTAAGTGGTTTACTTAGGTCTTTTTGGCACAGTGTATTCCAAGGAGAAGGGGCAGTAGTTTTGGTACTTCTGGAAGAGTAGATACCTCTATAACTGCATCAGGTTGTTTTAGCCCCACCTTCTCCAAAGTGACAACTGCTTCTCTGCTTCCTGAGCTGACCTAAACTCTACAGAATCTTTAAACTTATGGATAACCCAAAGATGCCCTTGTGTCCTAAGACTAAGTTGGCCATATAGTTTATCTCTAAGCCACTAAACTTTTGAGAAAAAAAAAGAGATACTACACAGTACAGCAAGAATAAAGCAAGTGCATTCTGTATAAACCAGAATCTAAAAATCTCCCTACTTAAGGCAGAGCTTCTCAAAGTGTTGTGTGAGGAATTACTGCATCAGAATCTCTAACAGAGTTTAGGAAATGCAGATGTGTGGTTCTTAACCTTTACCAACTAATTAAGAATCTCTGGAAACAGGGCCAGGAATATGCCCTTTAAGAAGCCTCCCAATTCTCAAGTCATGTGTTTCTTATACGTGTTAAAATCTTCATGGTCATAGATAACAAAACCAATTGGAACAATGCTGAAATGAGTCTTTCTGAACCAGTTGAAATGCACAGTAGTATTTGTAAATGGGTTTCAACCAGAATAATAGAAAATTTGTTGTATTAGTTAAAAAGTTTTGTCCTTTCATTACTTTTCTGATTTCAGTCTTAAATTATATACAATAGACTGTTACCTTCACTGGTATAGAGCTAGAATAAAGATTTCTTACAAAGGACTTCCCTGGTGGCGCAGTGGTTAAGTATCCACCTGCCAATGCAAGGGACACGGGTTCGAGCCCTGGTCCGGAAGATCCCACATGCTGTGAAGCAACTAAGCCCATGTGCCACAACTACTGAGCCTGTGTTCTAGAGCCTGCATGCTACAGCTACTGAGCCTGCGCACCACAACTACTGAAGCCCACGTGCCTAGAGCCCGTGCTCCACCACAAGTGAAGCCACTGCATTGAGAAGCCTGCTCACTGCAACGAAGACCCAACACAGCCATAAATAAATAAATAAATTTATTTTAAAAAAAGATTTCTCAGAAAGACAAATACTATAAAATCTCACTCTTATGTGGAATCTAAAAGAGTCAACGTCATAGAAGCAGAGTAGAATGGTGGTTGCCAGGGGCTGGGGGAGGGGGAAGTGGGGAGGTGATGGTTAAGGGTACAAAGTTTCAGTTATGTAAGATAAATACATTCTGAAGATCTGTTATACAACAAAGTGCCTATAGCTAATGGTACTGTATTATATACTTAAAATTTTCGAAGAGGGCAGATTTTATGTTCAAGAGTTTTTACTACACACACAAAATTATAATAAAGGGGACAGGAGGAAACTTTGGGAGGTGATGAATATGTTCATGTTCATGGCCTTGATGATGCTGATGGTTTCATGGGTTTATACCTATCTCCAAACTCATCGAGTTCTCTACATTAAATATATACAGCTTTTTACATGTCACTTATATCCTAATAAAGTGGTTTTTTTTTTTAATAGTACAAGAGGTTTTATTGACTAATGCAAGCTACAGCATGAAGAAACAATTATTTAAAAACACCACAGACCCTTACGTAGCAAAGGTTAAGAAATAAATTAAGACCTATTGGGCTGTGCCGGGGAGGACGGGCCTCATTCACTTCGATCCTTGGGTTCTCGGTATTTCCACTGGATGTAGTCAAAGATGTCCTTCTCACTATCCACGGGCAGCGGCTCTCCAGCAACTCCAGTGACTCCCAAGGGACGGATTGTGTATTCATTGATTGTGAAGCCTTTTTCTAGGGCATGAGCTCTCATATTCTTATTGAAAATATCACTCCCAGTGAAATAGAGGACACCACAGTAATACTGATCCTTGGGTATCAACCTGATATCAATTCTCCTGTGTGGATATTCCTTTTCATCGTTTTTACTGGGAAGCTGGCAAACACCCATGAACTTTGTTTCCCCTTTTGACAGAGTGTCTGTAATAAAATGGACCTTCTGTAACTGCTCCACAACACGATGTAACAACTTTGGCTGTTTGGTTGACTCAGAGGTAAAGCTTGGATGGGTCAGAAGAACATCCATGTCGCCACTGGACTCTGCACCTCTTCTGAAACTGCCACACACTGTAGCAATGTATTCAGAATCCACCTTTTCAACTTCACTTAGTACAATATCTTGCATTTGTAACATCTCTTCACGAGGAATTCTTTTCTCAAAGTCCTCAAAATATTTTAGCCCAATTCGCTGATGATGGTTCAATTTATCTTCATTTTTTCTGAGATCTTCTAATGTCTTAATTCCTTCATCTACAAACTTCTTTGCAGCAGATGGACCAATGCCACTAACTCGAGTCAGGAAATTGATGGATGAACTCGTATCATCCTGCCGAATCTTTTCCAGTTTACGCAATTTTCCAGTAGCTAAAAACTCATCAATCTTTTCAGCAATTTTTGTTCCTACTCCAGGCAGTTTCTTAGCTTCTGCTCCACTCTTTATTTTGTGTGGGTACTTTGCTATCACAGATGCTGCTTTTCTGTAGGCATTGTACTTGTGGATGGCCTGGTTCACGTTCTTCTCAAAGTTTGCGAGTTCTGTGAGCATGTCGGTGATGCCCCCGTTGAGCGTCTCCTGCGGCGCCTTCCGTTTGCTCATGGTGGCCTGCACCCGACGACCGCAGAGAGCTCACAGCCAGGGATGGTCCCCTCGCCCAGCTTTTGGGTGGGACTGGGACCTGCAGAGGACGCAGGAACAACCCAACGCGGCGAAACCAGCGCGACCGGCTGAACAATGAGGGCGTCTGACTGGGCGGGGGGGGGGCGCTAAAGTGGTTTTTAAAAACATATTTCACATGCCTTTTGAATTTTGTGCTATATTTTGTGTTTTTCCTTCTGAAGCCCTAGAAGTTTAGTGTGGAGTGATATTAATGTATCACATTAACTTTTCAAAAAGAGTTACTTTAATACTATAATTTCAAGCTTTCTAATCCAATATCAATCTTAATAATAACCTGTTGATATTTAAACATCTTTCAGGTATAAGACATTGTCTAAATTCTAGATTGAAAAACAGTACTTCTCTTAAAAAGTAAAACTATCAATATATATAACTGTTGAAAAAAAACCCTTTGTCTACATGTACCTATTAAATCATGGGGCATAAATTCTCAATACACAGCTTTGAAGTTTAAGGAGCTGTGTACATTCACAGTTGTTTTGTTCAGGGTCCACAGCAGGCTTTCTTGTTTGTTCTAAAGGAGATGGAAGGATGGTAACTTTACTGGTGTGACAGTGAAGAATCTAAGTCTATGTCCTGCTTTTGACATTTGTTCGAAGCCTTGTTTAACTTAAGCTAGAAAATCAATCTTCCCCCTCTGAATCAAATCTCAGCAAGTCTTTGGATGAGAACAGAATCCCCTAGACTACCCTGCCTCCTTTATGGACTACTGAGTGTATTTTTTATCTTTTACTGAAGTTATTATTTTCACAGGGGAAATCTGTTGTAAACTTGTTGTTTGCTGTGCCTCAATCAAAACTAGCAGTATTATGAAAATTCAGTGTGAATTTGTACTCTTGATGCAGGAAACCCTAACAGTTGTTAGTGTTCTTGAGAGGGATTGATTCAATTTAATTCAATTCAATCAATTCAAGTGTCAAGTACATTTAACGTTTGTTAAATGTCAGTCATATTATTGTATATTAAGGTTAAAAGATGAGTATATTTAAGAATCTGTTGTCATTAGAGTGTAACAAACAATTGAGCTACACAGAGGTAAAATTACAGTTTTGAGGAGAAAGTGATTTGAGTGAGAGAGAAAATAGGTTTCACTGCATTTGGGTTTTAAAGGATGAATAGGAGTTTTCTAAGTGAATGAAAGGGGGAAATATTTTCAACAGCGAGAACAGCAACTGCTAACACTCGTAAAACAACAAGGATAGTAGATTTTAATTACTAAAAAAAGACATTAGTTAAATTGGCAGACCAAGGCCAAAATATGGAGACCTTTATGACATGTTCAGAAGTTGGACTTTATCATTAGTGCAATGGAAAGATATTGAAGTCTTTAGATAGTTGATGGTCAAATTTGCAATTTAGAAATAATATTGGTAGTAGTGTTGAGGATGAATATGAAGGGCAACAGTTCAGATGGGAAGGGAAGAAATAGATAGAGGGCAGCCTAGGCTAGTGATGACAAGGATCTGAATCAAGGCAAAGGAATATGATTAAAATGAAGGACTTTAAGAGATCTCTAGGCAGAAGAACTGATTAACCCTAGTAATATATGGGATAGAGGGAAAAGTGGGGAGGGGGAATATATGAGGGAAAGGCAGGGGTCAGGATTACTTCTGTATTTCTGTCTTTGCTTAGTGGACAGTGGTACCAATAGAAGTAACACCTGATTCTGAAGTTGTATGGTTTAGCTTAAGAGGGAGCATGATTGCTTATGATTAGAATAGTATGCAACTTACCTGAAGATTCAGAAAGTCTTACAGTCTTTCCAAATTTAGGTACAGAAGCACATGAACTAATAGCCCCAGATGTTTGGTGTTCCCTGTAGTTGGCTCTCAGTGTCAATGACTCTAGCTTCCTGAACTATTTGTTCCTGGTTATGTCCCAATTCTGGTGCAAGTAACAGGGTATAGGGATCATCATCCCAGAGACCTACTTATTGATCTTGATTGTTTAAATAGAAGCCACCAATATAGCTGTGCTTTACACTTAGTTCTCTCATGTCTTGACTTTCCTTCTGAATATTGCAGTGTAGGTTCAGTAGTTTTTCCTCTGGATGGCAATATTGCTGCTTTGGCCTTTGTTCTCTCACTTGTCTTGATATCAGAAGTCTTCTGAAGATGTTTTTTCTTCACTTCTCATTTCAGAGATGGGAGGTGCATCAGGAAGTCCGGAGGTTGACTAGAGCATCACTCTAAGTTGAGTTGGAGGGGAAGAGGTTGAAGATGGAAAGTTGCTTACTTTCAATCAGAGTCAAGCACTTAAAAATTTGGCCAATCCATTGTTTATGACGTGGTGAAAAAATGGGGTGTGTGTGAGCAGATTTGGCTGTTCTTTTATCCTGGTTGTAATATGGGGTTTTGTAATCAAGAGTTTTCTTTTACTGACTCTGTCCAAGGAATCTTCTGAACAGATTCTATGACTCAAAGGGAGACTGAAAATAAGCCAGAGATTGCATTCTCCCTGAATATGGTTAGAAGGAGTTCCGTGGCTTTAGAACTGTAAGAAATGATCAAGACATATGTTCCAGATACCTATTGCAGTATAACAAACCATTCCAAAATGGTAGATACAATAGAAACCATGTTGTTATAGTCAGGACTTTGTGAGCTAAGAATAAAGATAAAGAATACTGGGGATGGCTCATCTCTGCTCCATCATGACTGGGCCTCAGCTGTGGTGGCTTGAATGACTGGAGATAGATTAGACAACTTGACTGGTGTCATATGTCTGGGGCCTTGGTTCTGGCTAAGTTTTCTTTGAGTCACATCTTTTGGTGCTGAAATGTCCAACCAAGATGGCATCTTCATTCACAAATCTGGTGCTTGAGTTAGGCTGCGCAGGCTGAAAAATCTGGGGCTGGTTTTCTCTCTGTCTCTGTCTTTCTCCGTGAAATTTCTCCATGTAGTTTTGGAGTCTTAGCAACCTGGAAATCTCAAAGTAGTTGAATTCTTACATAGTGAGTGGCTTCACCCAAAGTAAACATTTCAAGAGACTTGGCTGGAATCTGTAAGGCTTCCTATGACTTAACCTCACAAGTGCAAGAACACCTTTTCTCTTGCATTCTGTTGATTGAATAAGCCACTGGATCAGCCCATATTCAAGAAGAGGGACACCACATTCTGCCTTTCAATAAGAGAGGTAACAAAGATTTTATGGTTATATTTAATGTACCATAGCACATGATGAAAAAATCTTATAATGATGACTTTTCAGTTTAAGTGGAAATTAATCTCTCCCTCTGTTTTCTGAATTGCATTATTCTCTGGGTAAAAATAAAAAAGGGAGGACATAAAATCTGAAGTTCTTTGCATTCAGCCTGATTTTCAAGATACCCGATTAAGGATCTTTTTATTATGTAATAGTTTTCCCACATCAGAGACCGTTGGTAATATTAAGAGCTATTTACTGAGCAACTATAATTGCTAGACACTCTGCTTGTGTTTTACTTATTTGATCTCAAGCCCCATGCAAGATAGGTATTACTATTCTCAGAGATAAAGGCATTGAGGCTGACGCAAATTAAGTGATTTTCTCAAAGTTACAGTAATAGATAATATGTTTAGATGCAAACAAGGTCTATAGGATAACTCTCACTGTTTCGCTATACTCTGCTATGTTTAATGAAAACACAATTTTAGACATCATTACACACATGTAGTAAAATCTCAGTTAAATGAGATGCTTGAATATGTTTGATCATTTTCGTGTGCAATTTCAATTCTGCTTTGGAGTTAGCCTAGAATATCTTCGTTTTAACTTAATAAAGAGTAATTTTAAATCAAGAAGTAAACATAATTAAAGCTTGATAAGATATTTCATATTTTTATGTTTTTTTCTTTCCCACCAGAAGGATGGGTTAAAAGCTTGAATGCACTGATGCAGAAAAATGAATATAAATATGCATGTCTCATGGAATCTACTGGAATTGGTTCTTTGACACAAATACTTGTTTTGAATCTAAACACGAAATTCTTGTTAATTGAAATTACAACATTTCCACTTACATAGGCTTGACACTAGGAATTATTTTCATCTCTTTCTTATGCTTAGATCTAATTATGGAAATAAAAATGTATTTATTTAGCAAGGTCTCATCCCTCTTACGATTTCCTTTCTTCCTGGTTCTGCTCAGATTTAGACTTTTGATAGCTTTTCTATTAGTGCTGTGTCAGTGGATAATTTGCTTCTATGCTTTCTCTAGTTTTGAGCCATTTCACACACTTTCTCTGAGGCATGGTCCAGGTCTGTTATTCACAAGCAAGTTAGTTCATATTTCTGCACATTTGTTTATTTGTAAAGTCTTACCTCCTAGATTATTGTAATAAATAAATAAAATTACATATACATAAATAATATTGTTTGTTGCCTATATAGGTATAGTTAAAGATGAATTTTATGGTTCCAAGGATGAAACTGATATCAGGTTTGTTTCTCAAAACAAATGAACACAGAGAACACAAAATGAATAAGCAGCACAAAAGCTCACAATATATGAGCAAAACCAAATTAACCAGGCCTGCCATATACAGATTCACAGGTTGTGCACTGTAAAATTCCCGGGGGGCACCATTCATGTAAAGAAGAAAGTGAATGACACTCCTACAAATATGCAGTGCACCACCTGTACAACTGAACATGCAGACCCTGAAAATGAGCTTTAATGCTTTCTTCTGCCTTGCTTCAACCCAGTAGGGAGAAGAGAAGAGGATAATGAACTCAGGGGAGAGTAAATCGTTACTTTATTACTTGTTCTTCTCCAGGCCTAGAATTTTGTATGCTCATATTGAAGGGAGGTTGGTGATTTTGTTCAGTAGCCTGCAGTCACAGGGAGGTGCACTGCCTCTTTCACCAAGCATTTACACCAGTAGGTGTAACCACAATGGCAGCGTGTGGTGTGGGTAAAAATGGTCACCTCACATCTCTGTCATGTGGACTCTCCCTTTTATGGTGCTAATTGGGTGTTGTAGCGCTCTTATGGAGAGTCACTGAATGGTCAGTCTGGGTTGTCTATTCAAAGAAACTCACCACATTTTCAAATTACATTATAAAAAGGCCCCTACATTTCAGGCATACCATTTTGCTTAAATTCAAACTACTGTACTATAATCAAGTTTCATCTCTTGCTTAAGTCTTAATATCCACAATCCTCAACAAATTTAGTGGACAGTAGGTTGACCAAAGGGTGAAAGTTTTTTTAAAAAGTAACACTTGTATTGGGAGCAGAGTTTGGGTTTCCTTATGGTCGGATTTCCTGGGACCTCTTTAATATTCAGGCTAAATGCAAGCTCTTATCCACACTATTAGAATGCAACCTCTATCTTCAAACACCTTTGACAACTTATTGCATATAGAATAAAGTAAAATGTGTAGTAAGTCCTTACAAAAATCACTCTAGATTTCCCAACGTTACTCCATTTTCATCTTTCAAACTTCAGTTTAAATGTCCCTTCCATGGAAAGGTCTTCCTGACCAGTTTATCTAAAATAAAATTGTGCATGTCATGCTCTGTCACAGACCCTTATCTCTTCCTCCAGTAAACTGTATACTATAAGAATAGTGATCTTCATAGCTCAACCTCTGTTTTCCATCTATTCAGTTCCTAAAGTAGGTACTAAATGAATATGCGTTGGAGAGTGAAATAAGTGAAGGAAGGAAGAAAGGCCAGAGGGAGGAAGGGACGAAGGAAGGACCTCTGGCAAAGATTCTCTCTCTGTCTTTTTTCATTCTGGCTGCTGTAACAAAATACCACAGACTGGGTAGCTTATAAACAACAGAAATTTATTTTGTAATGTTCTGGAGGCCAGAAGTCCAAGATCAAGATAGCAGCATGGTCTCATTCTGGTGAAAGCCCTCTTCCTGATTCATAGCCAGAACCTTCTTGCTGTGTCCTCACATGGTGGAAGGGGGCTAGTGAGCTCTCTGGGACCTCTTTTAAAAGGCATTAATCCCATTCATGAAGGAATTTGTGGAATCTAAAAAATACAACCAACAAGTGAATATAACGAGAAAGAAACAGACTTACAGATGTGGTGAACAAACTGGTGATTACCAGTGGGGAGAGGGAAGGGGAGAGGGTAGGGGATTAAGAGGTACAAACTATTATGTATAAAAGCTACAAGGATATACTGTACAGCACAGGGACTATAGCTAATATTTTATGATAACTATAAATGGAGTATAACCTTTAAAAATCGTAAATCACTATATTGTACAGCTGTAGCTTATATTGTATACCAACTATATTTCAATTAAAATAATAATAATAGTCACAAAAAATCTGAAAAAAAAGGCATTAATTCTATTCATGAGGGTGCCACCCTCATGACCTAATCACCTTCCAAAGGCTCCACCTCCTAATACCATCAATTTGGGGGGTTAGGATTTCAACATATAAATTTTGAGGGAACATAAATATTCAGACCATAGCACTCTCCTTTGACCAAACGTGAGTCAGGCTTCTCTGAGTCCTCTTTCTAACTAGTCCCTGACCTTAGGCTCTGTCCTTGGCCCATTTAGACTAGTATTAGCATGAATTCTGGTGGGTCAGTTTAGCAAAAATCCTCTACCCTTGATATATGATCAAACTCTTTATCCCTCACCCTTCATGTCTTATCACCCTAGCCTGACTACAGAAAAAGTTCTGTCAAATTGGTTTAGCCAGAATCTCCTTACCCCTGATGTTTCCTCTGAGTAATTTTCTATCCACTGACCCCCACCCTGCTCCTTGCCTTTAAATCTCTACTTGTTCTTATTATATTAGGAGTTGAGCCCAATCTCCCTCTCCTACTACACAGCCCCTTTGTAGTAGTCTCCCTGACTTATCCTTACTATCTTTAACAAGTGTCATGTATGCTTGTTTTCTTCAATATCTTCCAAGGCTTTCCTTACCTACATCTCTCTGCATATGCTGTCACTTTTTCCATGCCTTTATTCACATTGTAATCTGTGCTTGCGATGCCCTACCCTTTATGCCCTAGTTCATATCAAACCTCTCTGCAATATCTGTACCCTTCTAGTCCTGTATTAAATACACTGCCCTTCAAGATGGCCTGTAAAACTCCTGTTTGCATAAATATTTGCTATTTTTCGCCTTCCTATTTCCTCTTAGACTCTTAAATAGAACAATGTGTGCACTTGCCTTCTACTAGATTGTAAACTGTAGTGATGCAAGAACTAGGCATCATTATGTGCCCCTCTAATGCCTAACACCAAATGTTATGCACAGTTAGAAACTCAATAAATACCTGATTAGTTGAACTATGGTCCTACTATATAGTGAAAAATTCAAAGAATTGGATTCTGATCTCCCCCACTCATGAGCTGTGTGACATTGGGTAAGTTATTTAATCTCTCAGTTTTAGTTTCATTATTTGTAAAAGGCAATGATAACTAAATGGGTTGTGGTAAACTTTAGATGACATTCTATGTAAAATAAAGTAAATGTGATACTATATGTAAAGGTGTCTCCTGCTTAAGGACAGGAATCCATTTGTAAAAATCAAGCAGTTTTTGTTAAAAATGTAACCAGGAAACGATTTCCTATTATTTTAATGGAAACCTTTAATATGTTTTATATGTTAGCCCAACAACCCCAACAAATTTCCTGAAACGCAATGAAACAAAAGAAACAAAAAATTTTATAATAGATATTTAAAATCATCATATCCTAATCACCTAATAATGAATATGGTTTTAACAAACATTGCTTTGCAGTAACATGGCCTCTATTAACCCCAGTAACATCAGAGTTGCACATCCTCTTTTGTGACACTTTGCAGGCTTTTCAAAATGTCTGCATGGGAGTCTGAAGTTTTACCCAATGTATTTGGAATGTAACTCAAGATTTTCTCCAACCACTGTGTTATTATAAAAGTTACTTTGAGTTTGCAGATGCAAATATGTTTTATTGCTGTATAATCACTGACTGAAGAACATTTGATTGAGAAATAATAAATTAAATTCTCTGTAGTGTAAATATTAAAGCAAAGAGCTCTTCTAACAGGGAAGTAATAGGAGATATTTTGTGTGTTATATCTTCCTATAGGATTGCTAAACAGTATTGTTCTTAATAAATGTTATTTTCTAACTTCCTTCCATTATGAATCAAATTAATTCTAAACCCAAGATTTAATTTAGTCTTCATTTTTCAAATTCAGTTAAAACATTCATTTTGGGGGCTTTATTTTTTAAGAATTTAAATTCAATTATGCAAAAATATATCTAGGGGTTTATTTTATTTTTTAATTTTAATTTAATTTAATTATTTTCTTGAAGTATAGTTGATTTACAATATTGTATTAGTTTCTGGTGTACAGCAAAGTGATTGAGTTTTATATATATATATATATATATATATATATATATATATATTCTTTTTCAGTTTCTTTTCCCTTATAGGTTATTACAAAATATTGAGTATAGTTCCCTATGCTCTACAGGAAGTCCTTGTTGGTTATCGCTTTTATATGTAGTCACGTGTATATGTTAATCCCAAACTCCTAATTTATCCCTCACCCCCTTCCCCTTTGCTAACCATAAGTTTGTTTTCTATGTCTGTGGGTCTATTTCTGTTTTGTATATAAGTTCATTTGTGTAATTTTTTTTAGATTCCACATATAAGCGATATCATATTATATTTGTCTTTCTGTGTCTGGCTTACTTCACTTAGTATGATAGGTCCATACATGTTGCTGCAAATGGCATTATTTCATTCTTTTTTATGGCTGAGTAATATTCCATTGTATGTATATGTGTGTGTATTTATATATAACACATCTTCTTTATCCATTCATCTGTTGGTGGGCATTTAGGTTGCTTCCATGTCTTGGCTATTGTAAATAGTGCTACAGTGAACATTGAGGTGCGTGTATCTTTTCAAATTATGGTTTTCTCCTAGGGCTTTATTGATAATGACATACACACTAGCCCACCTACCTCACTTATATTTCCATATGTCCTGAGTGAGTCAGTCTCTATTTTTTGGTTTTTTAAGAAATCTGGATGCTTTCTAGATAATAGTTATCTCCATATGCATATCTGAACCATTTGCATGGTTTCTTTGTAAGTTTATTATTAGGGAAGCTTAGAATAATTTCATAACAACTTAGAAAGTGATTGTATACAAACTTTATTTTAACTGTGGACTACCCCCACTCCTACCCCAAATACTCATAGAGTGAAAGGTCATCAGAGATGAGCTTGTCTTTGGGAATTGGAGAGTAGAAATCAGAGAAAGGAAGGAAATCACGGAACTACTTCAGCTGGAGATGAAGGAGTGGGTAAATGCCCTTTGCTTGGAAAAAAGATGAATTTCCTACTAGAGGAGAAATCTCTTAAAATATTCAGTTGTGCCAGTGATTAACTGTGTTGCAAATTTAGTTGCATTTGGCAGGTACTGCAGGGAACAACTAGTGTGTATGCCTTGGTATAGTAAAAGAAATTATGTAGACAGAAAGTATATTTCATTTATCTAGTTATTGAATAGCCTGAAATATAGAGCAGTCGAATACTATGTAATTTGCGTGAGTGTGTGTGTGTGTGTGTGTGTGTGTGTGAGTGAGTGAGCAAAGCTGTGTTTGACACTAACATCCATTTTTCCTGACTTAAGAACAATATTTTAATAGATAATTGTGGTTTAAAGAACTGATTGATACCTGACAGGAAGTTCTCCTCATATTGATTATGTGTAAAAATGCCTAGGAGGGGTTGGGACTGACAGTAACCATCAGTAAACTTCAAAACTCAAATGAGAATTTAGTTGACAGCAGTGTGTTCAGTACAGAAAATAGTTTCAGCACTGACACCCTTCTAAGGATCAGTATCTATCCATCTGTATAACAAATATCTGTGCAAAAGACAGTGTGGTATGGTGGAATGAAAACTGAACTTGTAATTGGAATATGGGGATTAGATTCCAGCTGAGTTCTTTCTACTGGTGCTGTCTTGGAGAGTTACACCTCTAAGAATAACATTCTTTGTTTTTAAACTATCTCTAAGGATCTTTTGGGCTCTATGTTTCTATGAAACTCTGATCCTATTTTATCATTGTAGGGGTACTGTGTGTTGGAAGATAGCTAGATAGATCAATGGATGCATGTATGGGTGGGTGGAAAGATAAGTGAGTACATACACATACATATACATACATATGTATGCACAATATATACATATAAAAATATATACTTATATATATATGACTATATATGTGTGTGTAACACCTACAGGTTATTTCCATACATATGTGTCTACATAGAGTGACATCACAAATTCTGGCCATGGTTTTCCTTTTCATTTGCAAATATGACAATAAATCATCTATCATCTATTATTAAAGAGGTAAGACCTCTTAACAGCAAATGGGTCTTGAAAGAGATTTTAACATTGTGAAAGATACATTAAAATAATCCACAAATATTCTTATGCATGTATTGTGAAAATGCTTCTTAGTGGATACAAATGTAAAAGGTGAATAATAAAAGTATCAAGAATTCTTTATTCTTCATCCATAAAGAATTCTAATATTGAAAATTTACTGGGCAGTACTAAATAAGTGAGTATCAGGAGTCTGATCTTGCCAAAATAATAACTTTAACTTTTGATGTATAGTATAAATACTATTAGCAGAAACATATTTTTCTAGCAATGACCTTAATAAAAATAAAGCTCATGTAAATAACACGTAGTGGAATCTACATTTTACTCCTTTAATCAACATGTTTACGTTCGTGGGACACTAAAGACCACAGTCATCAATATTACAGAGCATTTTATTAAGTATATATTATTACACCGTGAGTGGGTAGACATTTAGATCTGTATTCCACACAGACGGAGTGCATTTCTGCAGCATAGTTGGCTTTATTTGAGTGGAATAGGCCCATCGGTGAGAGGTCACAAGTAATCAGCTATCTATATATACTTGGAAGTTTAGAAATAGTTGAGAGTTTATTTATTTTACTTTAAATGTGTACAGTTTATTATATATCAATTATACCTCACTAAAGCTAAATAATTGAGTTTTCTTGGGATTAGAGACAATGTTTTGAGATGGAGAGAGAATTATCTTAGAGAGTAAATGAAGAGTTGGGATAAATGATCATTTTCTCTGGAAGGAAAAGGGTTTATAATAGGAACCCCTAAGAAGGCATGTTGAACTGGCCTTATTTAACATTTTTTTCAAGGGATCAAGATAAGAAGTACCATGGGAGAATTTCCAAATTTGTGCACAGAACTAAGTTCTTCCAGGTGATAAAAAATATCATCAAGGTAGGATGAACAGGAGTTGAAATGAGCAGAGGAGCTCTAATGAGAGCAGGGAGAAACAGTTCAGGTAAAATAATTCAAACTCTTTTATGAGATGGAAGACTCTGAGAACTGATTATCACTGTGGAAGAAAGCCTAAGGACTCCGTTGCCTGAAGGTTCAGTCTAAGATTACGACCAGGAAACCAACACTGACAAAATTTGTTGGACATTATCACAAAGGGTATTGGAAACAAAGTGAAAGGTATTGTCTTACCCTTGGACAAAATAGAAATTTGTTTGAAGCTAGAAGTTCTTATGAAGTTTTGATAAGTACACCTTAAAATACAAGAGGGAAGCAAAAACCATCGAGGGGGAGGAGGAACTTCCGTTTGAGAATAGGCGGTTGGAAGAACTCCTCAGTCTGGAAGACACGATGTGGGAGGGAATCTGAGTAGCTCATGTAACGTGTATAGATTATTCACTAAATCTTGAGTTAGCTCTTAAGATCGAGAAGAAGCAGGATTAGGGAAAAATAAAGCAAGCTGTCCTCCACATCCTAAGACATGGTACCGACTGAGACTATAAATCTGCAGGTCCAGATTCATTCACAGATGGTAGGCTGATGGGAAGCTGTTAGCCAGAGTTAGGGGGGTAGGGAGCAAATCCCCAACTTCAGATGCTGTAGAGGGTGACGACCTGCCTCTCTCATGCAGGGGGAGATGGAATTCTCAGCTCAATGCCTCAGGACTCCGGTCCATTATCATGGCTGTTCTAATCTGTTTCTGAAGTGGTCTTTTCTACAGCATTTAAAAAAGTGACTCCATTATCCTGAACATTTTTATCAAGTAACAAATCAGCTAATATAAACGCATAAAGTTGGCTGAAATCAGGCCAGGATTTCAAAGCCCCTTCGGCATGTCTAGGTTGGGCACACGTCATGGAGCCTAAGAGTTTATTTAGATGGGGAGTCTTAAAAAGCTGAAGCTAAAAGTGACCATAAAATCATCAAACTTTAAAGTTGGAAAAAGCCTCATTCTTTTTCAAATGTAAAAAGCATTAACTGAGTCATTAAATGAGCTTTTAAAAAAGCCTCCTGGCAAGAGAGTGACAGATATAGAACTTTAAACCCATGCCTCTGGGGCCAATGCTCTTTCTATCATAAAATGTTTCTCCCTAACATTTGATGAATCAAAACACACACACACACACAACACACACATACACACACACACACATAACACACACATAATGTTAAGACCCAGGGTTCACTCTTCAACTTTCTTTCAACTATATGGAAACTTTATAGATTGAATCTTTCAGATATTATTTCAGAGCAGATAAGCCAAATGCTATTTCTCTCACCTGGCTCCAAGCACTGTTTAGTCTTCTCCAACTGGGTATAATTATTCACTAGGGATCTCACCTATTGTTCAACACTCAAACTTGTGATGGCCATGCTGTGGACTCCATTGTCTTGAGAGGAAAGCTTACACAACAAAACATTTGGGTGGGTGAAAGGAACACAGGAGAGGAGACTAGAGGAAAGGTATTGGTGAATATGTAGTGAGTTGTTGCTTTTCTACCTTGATTATGCCTGAATGGCTATTTTTATTAACATGAGCTTGCGCTACATGCTTGATGTATGACACACGCAGACTCCCTTAACTTAGAACATAATTGTGGCACATGTATCTCCAGCTACAAATATTGATACCAAAGAGCCTAAGGAGCTCTGAGAGTCATATACCTTCATTTATTTTTTTGAGTTTTCTTTTTTTGTGAGAATTGAATAGAAATAAAAGC
Source organism: Physeter macrocephalus (assembly GCF_002837175.3). Classification (NCBI taxonomy): domain Eukaryota; kingdom Metazoa; phylum Chordata; class Mammalia; order Artiodactyla; family Physeteridae; genus Physeter; species Physeter macrocephalus. The sequence goes on along the minus strand of NC_041234.1, from coordinate 18,286,337 downwards.
TAAAAAATATCCCTTATTCACTTGGCAATTTCTTTTCATCTTCCTTTTCTCAGGTAACGTCTCCTCTAGGAATCCTCCCATACCCAGGAAAAGATAGTTTCTCCTGCTCTTTACAATCAAAACCCCCTGGGCAACCCTTTCTCATACCTTTTATAGCAAAGTGTTGAATTGTGGATTTACTTGTCTGAATCTTCTTTAACCTGTGAGAAAATTGAGTGCAGGGGCTGAATCTTCCAACAGAGTATCTTCCAGTGCCAAGCATGAAAGAGTCAACTAACATGTAGCTTTAAAAAAAAAGTATCTTGTACATATTGTAAGTGTTCAATACATTTGTACATCAAATACATGAAATAATCAAGGCTAAGAAATATGTTAGGAAAAAATTAATGTTAAGGAGGATTTATAAGTGAGTAGAAAGGGGATTTTAGGGAAGAAATCATGATTTAAGATTATTACTTTTTTTTAACCTGGTATATGTTGAGGATTGCTATAGAAGAAAAGGCAGTTCAATACTTTGAAAATGTGTGAAGTCTATATTCATTAGCTCATCAGCTAAAATAAGGTGGTATGCCCATAGCTGCTCATCTTTCAAAATTTTTCATAAATGTCAACTTGTTGAAAATATTTTTGAAACTAATTTTTCTTTACCTTTTAAATTCTCTTGGAATTAAACATGGTGATTTACCACTAAGACCTTCAAGATGTATTAATTTATTTAGGCCACCATAATAAATTTGAGAGAGAGTCTTTGCATGGAGATGCATTTTAAAAAGCACAGTTAATCACCCAAAAGTAATTTATAAAGGAATTCAAATTTTAACCATTACTCATAAAAAAAAGGTTGAAAGGAATTAAATTCATAAAAAGTTGAACATTCTTAAATCTCCGTCCCCCTACTCAATTTTCTTGTAATTCACAGTGCTGCAGAATTTCTAATGCAGAAATCCTCAATTATATCCAGCACTTTTTGGCTTTTCCCTTTTCTTTACAAACACTCCATTATTTTCTTTTTCTTTTTTTTAAACATCTTTATTGGAGTGTAATTGCTTTACAATGGTGTGTTATTTTCTACTGTATAACAAAGTGAATCAGCTATATGTATACTTATATCCCCATATCCCCTCCCTCTTGCCTCCCTCCCACCCTCCCTATTCCACCCCTCTAGGTGGTCACAAAGCACCGAGCTGATCTCCCTGTGCTATGCAGCTGCTTCCCACTAGCTATCTATTATTTTATATTTGGTAGTGTATATATGTCCATGCTACTCTCTCACATCGTCCCAGCCTAACCTTCCCCCTTCCTTGTGTCCTCAAATCCATTCTCTACGTCTGTGTGTTTGTTCCTGTCCTGCTCCTAGGTTCATCAGAACCATTTTTTTTTTTTAGATTCCATATATACGTGTTAGCATACAGTATTTGTTTTTCTCTTTCTGACTTACTTTACTCTGTATGACAGACTCTAGGTCCATCCAACTCACTAGAAATAACTCAATTTCGTTTCTTTTTATGGCTGAGTAATATTCCATTGTATATATGTGCCACATCTTCTTTATCCATTCACCTGTTGATGGACACTTAGGTTGCTTCCATGTCCTGGCTATTGTAAATAGAGCTGCAGTGAACATTGTGGTCCATCTCTCTTTTTGAATTATGGTTTTCTTAGGGTATATGCCCAGTAGTGGGATTGCTGGGTCGTATGGTAGTTCTATTTTTAGTTTTTTAAGGAACCTCC
>NC_041234.1:18229529-18284559 GCF_002837175.3 Physeter macrocephalus | reverse complement strand
TGTTTGTTGGCAGTCTGTATATCTTCTTTGGAGAAATGTCTATTTAGGTCTTCTGCCCATTTTTGGATTGGGTTGTTTGTTTTTTTGATATTGAGCTGCGTGAGCTGCTTGTAAATTTTGGAGATTAATCCTTTGTCAGTTGCTTCATTTGCAAATATTTTCTGCCATTCTGAGGGTTGTCTTTTCGTCTTGTTTATGGTTTCCTTTCCCGTGCAAAAGCCCCATAGCAGTACTGTGAGTGTCACTGAACCAAACTTGGGTCCACTTATCCACGTGCAATAAACCCAATCTACTGACACTGGGTTGTGGTAAAAGAAAGTGCAGCATTTTATTGTAAGGCGCCATACAAAGAGTCCGGGACAGCTAGTACTCAAAAAGCCTCATTTTCCTGATGGGTTTAAAAGCAAAGTGTTTTTAAAGGCAAGGTGAGGGAGGGGAGTCCCAGGGTATGTTATCAGCTTGTGCACAGTTCTCTGTTTGGTTGATGGTGAGGTTACAGGATGGTGTCACAGGGGTTAACATCATCAATTTTTTGGCTCCAGTAGGCCTGGGGGCTATGTGCTCATGGTCATGAAGTATTTAACCTTCCATTTGGTGGGGGTTTTAGCATCTGTAAAGCAGGAAATTTGCATCAAATACTGTTATCTGTGTACTTCAGAGAGGAGCTAAAGTAGAGGTTATGGGGGAGGGGTCTATCCTAGGAAGGCCCCATAGGGTCCTCCTCTGTTACATGAGCCCTGATGTTCTTCCCAAAATCCTCTTAAAGTTGAGGACAGACAGATTTGGTTTCCATTTTTTGCTACCAAAAGCATCCTAACTTATACACTTGGCATAAAAATACTCTACTAATTTGGTACCTGCTCAGAGGTCTTGCTCAGGGCTGTACACAACTCCAGCATGTGTCATTCACATTAACATTATTATGAATGGTACCCATTGGAGTTGTGCAGTGCCCAACTTTCATAGTTGTAAAAGGCTGTGCTGCTTCGTATCTGCTCATCTTTCCAGCTCCCCTTCAGTTGTCTTACATATGTGAGCTACAGCTGAGTCAGTTCCAACTACTTTTGCTTTCCAGAGGAACCACGGTATTACTTGGGCTTTTTGTGATCACTTTGTTCCCAATGCCAAATACAGATTCTTCACAGTTTGTTCATCTGACAAAGTCCTGTTTATTCTTTGATGCTCTTCTCAGATATCACCTTTACTATAAAACTTTTCTTGTCACATCATTTTCCTGCCACAGGCCCTAGGCACTCATAGTAAATGACTTTATCAAATGTAAACATAGCACTTTGTATACATTTCTATCAATGCATCTCATGATGGTTTTATGTTAGTCTTCTGTACTGATCTATGTGCTTTTTGAGCAAACAGATTTTTCTAATTGTGGCCTAGTAGAGGAGACCCTAGCACACAGCAGATGCTTAAAGGACTCTCTTTGTGGATTGTTTAATGTATTCACTAACACTCATAATTAACTGAATGAACCAAATCATTTAATATTTACAGTTTTCCACAGCAAGATCTTTTTCGACCCACTGCCTAGAGTAATGAACATAAAAACAGAAATAAATAAATGGGACCTAATGAAACTTAAAAGCTTTTGCACAGCAAAGGAATCCATAAACAAAATGAAAAGACAACCCTCAGAATGGGAGAAAATATTTGCAAACAAAGCAACTGACAAAGGATTAATCTCCAAAATATACAAACAGCTCATGCAGCTCAATATCAAAAAAACAAACAACCCAATAAAAAAATGGGTGGAAGACCTAAATAGATATTTCTCCAAAGAAGACATACAGGTGGCCAACAAACACATGAAAAGATGCTCAACATCACTAATCATTAGAGAAATGCAAATCAAAATGACAATGAGGTATCACCTCATACCAGTCAGAATGGCCATCATCAAAAAATCTATAAACAATAAATGCTGGAGAGGGTGTGGAGAAAAGGGAACCTTCCTACACTGTTGGTGGGACTGTAAATTGGTACAGCCACTATGGAGAACAGTATGGAGGTTCCTTAAGAAGCTAAAGATAGAGCTACCATATGACCCAGCAATCCCACTCTTAGGCATATATCCAGAGAAAACCGTAATTTGAAAGGATGAATGCAACCAATGTTCACTGCAGCACTGTTTATAATAGCCAGGATGTGGAAGGAACCTAAATGTCTATCAACAGAGGAATGGATAAAGAGGATGTGGTACATATATACAATGGAATATTACTCAGCCATAAAAAGGAATGAAATAGTGCCATTTGCAGAGATATGGTTGGAGCTAGAGATTGTCATACAGAGTGAAGTAAGTCAGACAGAGAAAAACAAATATTGTATAGTATCATTTATGTGTGAAATCTAGAAAAATGGTAGAGATGAACTTATTTGCAAAGCACAAATAGAGTCACAGATGTAGAGAACAACCTTATAGTTACCAAGGGGGGAAGGGGTGGGTGGGATGAATTGGGAGATTGGGACTGACATATATACACTACTATGTATAAAATAAGTAACTAATGAGAACCTACTGTATATCACAGGGAACTCTACTCAGTGCTCTGTGGTGACCTAAATGGGAAGGAAATCTAAAAAAGAGCAGATATATGTATATGTATGACTGATTCACTTTGCTGTACAGCAAGAAACTGACACAACATTGTAAAAGAACTATACTCCAATAAAAATTAATTAAAAATTTTAGAGTTTTCAATCCCCCATTATCACATATATCCAGATGCAGCAATATTTACTTCTTCTATCAGTTGCCAATGTCAACTAAAAAAAAAAAACAACAATACCAGCATAGTAAGGAGAAACTTTACTCAAAAGGGTAAGTGCGAGGAGGGGTCTATTGCAATTGGGGGAGGAGAACTATTGCATTAGGGAGAATGCTGTGACCCTAAGATCTGCAAGCCTCTCAGTGGTTAATCAAAAGGGGTTTTTCTTCTCTTGAGAGGAAGTAACAAGGGTATTAAGGGTAGGGTGTGGGAAAATGGGATAAAAGAGTAGCTTGAGTGGATCGTAGATCATAGACTATTTTACCCTGAAGTCAGCCTGTTCTTAGGAGAGATTATATGTTGACTCAGTCTGACAGTGAGTCAGAGTTCTGGAGCCTGGAGGAAGGAGTGAAACTTTACAGTTTGATTAATAAGCAGTTTGTTCCAGTTGATTAGTAGGAATAAACACTTCAGATGATAATTTATGAGACAAAAAAATGACAGTTTGGAATATCTTTGTCTGTCATTGCCATAGGTAAACAAGAGGAGGCATCTGTGGAAGGGTGGTTCTTAGGAATAAGCTGTTTTCCACAACACAAAGGGCAGAGAGATATCTTAACTTTTGCTGTTTTCCAGGATTAGAGGGCTCAGGTAAAATTCAACATTGTCACTAATAATAGTTTTCAGTATTGAAGGACACAATTAGATTATATAAAACTTTATTTTCTTTTCCAGTGGTCATCGCACAGCCAAGCAAATGTATCCACTTTTTAAATTTAATAGCCTTTTATCTTAGAGAGTTCCCTCAAATTAAATAGGTTGAAAATTTTTATAAAGAATCAAATATTGCTTTCCTGTCTAAAAAGTGTGGACTGAGTATCAGAGACTTATCAGATTTCTTTCAAGCTAAAGTCACCTTCATTCACTTGATAAGACTGTAGAGGGCACAGTTAGACTGAAACAAAGCTTGAGTGAAACAAAATACACCTAGCTAATACCCAAATGTGTGCTGTCGGTGATTCATATCTGCCTTTCAGAGCAAAGGTTTTTTAAAAAATCTTTTTAAAAGAGGGTTTTCTTATTTGTCACTTTACTTTCTTTTTAATTAATCCTAACAACATTTCATGTGGGAAAATGTGTTTGAAGAGATGGAATTATAAATGAGTCCAGCATTATTGTTCTAGTCCCTGTATTAAAATGTTATTGTAAGCTAAGGCAAGGAAGTCAAAGATAGTAGATTAAGAGAAAACTGCTGGGGAAATGAGCAAGCATTATTAAAAACAAGTGACAGGTTTGTATTACTCTATTGGAAGTAGCATATAGTAGTGGAAAGACTAAGGAGTTAGCTGGGCTATCCGTAAGCTTTTTGAAGCACAGGTTTTTCAAAGCTAAGTAAAGTTTTCTCTAATCATCAGCTAATTTGTGGTTTCAAAATCCTGTAGTGTTCTTGATGCAGTTACCACCAAAATGAAGCATGCCCTTCCTCCTAATGGTGTAGTCCTCCCCTTCCTTGTACTATATGTGCAAAATAAATGACATATATGAACTCTTTATGTTCTCTTTTCACCCTGCTTTCATTCCACATTGCACCAAGATTTTATTTTCAACATCAGTAATGGCTTTATAATTTCCAAATTCAAAGGTTTTTCTTCTGTCTCATTTACGTTAAAATCTCAGTTGCTTTTGATTTTTTGCTCCTTACAGATGACTCTTATCTTTTTGCTGTAATTGTGTTGACTATGTACCACCTGTTACTCTTTTTACATATTTAGCAAATCAGTTTGTTATTTTGAGTGCTTCTTTTTGATTTTTCCCATTCCATTATTTTGGCAACTCACCATACTTCTGTATTTTGTGTGCTGGTTCTCCTCTATCAGACTATTTATTCAATTTTATGTTTCCAGCTAAAACCTGCCATTGGATTGGATATTACCTCAGTGGGAAATGGCTCTGGTATCCATGTAATGTACTCTCACTAAAGCCTCAACTTTATATTGCTAATTGCCTTCTAAATATTCATAAATGGATGTCTTGCTATTCCTTGAAAGATAGCTATTCAAAATCATTTTTCTCTCCAAACCTAGTCCCCCTTTCTGATTTTCTCATTCTTCTATCTCTGCCATAGCCTTTAGATACAAAAAAATTTGAATGTTTTTTCAACTAACACTCTGTAGGCTCCTTGCTATCCTCCTAGGCCAGGTCTTTAAGCCAAGGTAACTAGTCTCTGGATCCATTAGAAAGTCCAAGGGGGCAGAATTTTCTTTATGCTTTGTTCATTAATGTAGCCTAATCACAAAGGATGATAACTAGCTCAATTAATATTTGTTAATAAATGAATGAGCCCAAATACCCAAAGTTAGGTTCTCCTGTTATTTATTTTACATTAATTACCAGATGAATATTTTTAATACCACTTTTGTATTGCTGCTTTTCTGATCAGAAACTTCATTTAGTCTATTTTGTCTCTTTTTTTCTGACTTTTAAGATTGTCCATTTTTCTATTCTAAGGAGGTCCTAAGAAAGTGAATTAATGTTGCGGGTAAGAGTGAACATACTGGAGTTAAACAGCCTGAGTTTGATTATTGTTCTTTCATTTACTAACTGGGACAGATATTTAATTTTTCTGTGCCTTGATTTCTACGTTTGTAAAATTGAGATAATGATCATTGGATTGATGTTAGGATGAAATAAATTAGTGCCTCTTAAGCACTCAAACAGTGCCTGGTATTTAATGAATGCTCAATGTGCATTATTATTATTAACCTCTACATTTGAAAAGCATCTGTATAGTCAGTGACATCCAAATGTTTAATACAACATATCCCATCTTTCAAACAAAATTTTTCATGTAATCCCAGTAAATTTATGAAATACAAAATAAGTGTGGCTTTGATTATTTGTACCCTCTGCTCTTTCATAAACTCATAAGTGTCCTTGACAAAATCCCCAAACTCCAAGAACTACAATTTAAAAACCACTGGTCTCAGTAACTTTTTTTTTTTTTTAATATTTATTTATTTGGCTGCACTGGGTCTTAGTTGCGGCATGCAGGATCTTCGTTGCGGCATGCAGGATCTTTTAGTTGCAGCGTGAGGACTTCTTAGTTGCGGCATGTGGACTGTTAGTTGCGGCATGTGGACTTCTTAGTTGTAGCATGTGGAATCTTAGTTGCAGCGTGTGGACTCTTAGTTGCCGCATGCATGCGGGATCTAGTTCCCTGACCAGGGATCGAACCCAGTCCCCCTGCATTGGGAGCACAGAGTCTTACCCACTGGACCGCCAGGGAAGTCCCTGGTCTCAGTAACTTTTGATGTAAGTATTTACTGATTGACTAAGTCATGTTGAAAACGATTAGATTGTAAAAAGAGCAGGCATTTTAATCATGCATCTATTATATTGCCTGTCTCAAATGAGGGTATTCTAAGACAAGGAAGTTACATTTGAAAATATTATCTAGCACAGACAATTTATATCTATTTTAGTAAATTAATTTAGATCAGGAATAAAATTTTTTATAATAAATGAGGGGTAAGTTTGAATTAGAAATCATATTTAAGGAATCAGAGTATTGTGTTATTATAATTGTCATATATAGAATAGATTATTTGCCCTTTGAGCATTTGTAGATGACTTTAAACATTATTTGTTTCTGAACTAAACCTATAAGATGTAAAAAGCATTTTCTAAATGATAATATTGATATTAACAATACTTATCCTTTTACTTTCAACTCTGTAAGCTTAGTAAAACTTCAGACTTTATTGATATCCCCATATCTAAAAGATATTTATCTCTACTGCTTAACTGGAAATTTTTGAGAAAAAATTAATTGATGTTATTAAAAGAAAGGTGTCATCTAAAGTTATACTGTCTTATTCTTAGAAAGAATTTCCTGAGCGATCCAATGAACATCTGACTAAGAGTCATGTACTCTTAAAGGGGTTGAGAACACGTTCATGAGATATTTTAGTCCCTTCATTTTACAAATGAGAAAAATATGAGCCTGTTGAGCTAAGCAATTTATCAAAGATAAATGATTGCATATTAAATATTAAGAAGTATTAAAATCTCTGTTCTCAATCCAGTACTCTTTCCACCATTTGGAAAATTAATCATACAGTCTCAAACATCAAAATATTTTTTCCTGTATCCAAAAGAGAACAGAATGTCATGTTTTAGAATCCAGATGACATATCAACTTAAAAAGCAACGTAAAAAACAATTTTAAAGTAAAACTTTGGATTAAGCAGATGATGACTGCTTGATTGGTAGTGGCTTATACTGCAATATAAAGTAAATCAATAACCAGAAATACTGCAGTCATCTGTTTTTCTGAATGTCAATAAACAGAGCTGTTCTAAGAAGGATTGAGAAATAGAAAAAGGCTGGTCTTTCTCCAATCTGTGGTTGTCTTTATTGAACTCATTTTCTTTTTTCTTTGCCCTTTTGGGTGCCTCTTATCTCTATTCTCTCCTTCTCCTACCAAAACTTCTTCTAGGAAACTTATATCAAACTTGTACTGAAATGTAAATGGCTTACAAGCCTTAAGGTGCTGCCTCTCCCAGGGAAGTGTGAGGAGTGAGATTTAAGAGGGGCAAAGAAAGGTAAAGTTATAGAATGTATATCTAAATATGAAATTTTAAGCATCAGTGAGGAAGAGAGTAGCAGTTTTATTTTTTTTTTTATTTTTTTTTTTTATTTTTTGTTCTGAGCATTATTTGCATATCTTGCATTATTTGCATTTTTTTTAAACATCTTTATTGGAGTATAACTGTTTTACAATAGTGTGTTAGTTTCTCCTTTACAACAAAGTGAATCAGTTATACATATACATATGTTCCCATATCTCTTCCCTCTTGTGTCTCCCTCCCTCCCACCCTCCCTATCCCACCCCACTCATGGTCGAGAGTAGCAGTTTTAAATTGTAGGAGGACAGACTTCCCAGTGATTTTAAAACCATTGTTAATCTCCACAAAGAAACAAAAACCAAACAAATATGCAACAAATATAACAGCCAAACACACAAACAAAAATAAAAAACCCAAATTAATGGGACTTGAGTATGTTGAAACTGAGATTAATATGTGGAGTATGGATTTCTCTAATAAGTTGAGTCCCTCAGTCCATGAACATGGTATATCCCTTTATTTAGGTATTCTTTAATTTTTCTCAGTAGTGTTTCATAATTTTGCATATAGAAATCTTCATATCTCTCATTAGATTTATTTTTATGTGTTTCACTTTTTAGATATTACCATCAAGAGCATCATTTTCTGAATATCCTATTTGCTGTTGGTCTGTACAAATACAATTGATTTTTAAAAATACTGACCTTGGATTCAGCAACCTTGTTACATTATCTTATTCAAATGGCTTACCTGTAGAATTTTTTCAAATTCCATAATGATTAAAAGATCAATTCTCTAAAACAATGTAATAAATCTAAGATTTCATACAAACAATAATGTTTTTAAAAATTCATACAGCAAAAATTGACAGGAAAAGAAGAATAAATATGTAAATCCACAATCATAGTGGGATATTTTAACACAACTCTCTCAGTAGTAGGTAGAACAACCAGCCAAAAGTCCATGGAAGATTTTTAACACAAATATCAAACTTGATCGATTTGAAATATATAAAACACTCTACTCAACAATGATGGAAATCACACTTTTAACAAGTATATATAGACTATATTACAAAATTAATTATATGGTTGTACATAAAGCAAGTCTCAACATATTTCAAAGACTGAAATACAATAAAGTATGCTTTCTGACCATTGAGATGTTGAATTAGAAATCAGTAACCAAAATTATTTAAAAATATATCCAAATGTTCAGGAATTAAGCATTTTACTTAAATAATCCACAAAGAAGAAATCACAATTAGCATAAGAAAAGCAAATTTTTAGCTATACTCCCATGGTTTATTATATATGTGTGTACTCTAACACCATCACAGTTTCCCCCACAAGCATATGCACTAACAGAGTTTGTATCCTATTTATCTAGTTTCCTTTAGGGTCTGATAAGGCCAATTGAAGATGCTCACTAAATGCTAATTGGGTGTATCGGCAGAACTCTTGGTTTTAAGCAACATGATATGACTTAGATAACTTTAAGAAAATGAATTTATTACAATGATATAGAGTAGCTCACAGAATGGTTTGGAGAGTCAGACAACCGTGGGTCTAAACTATCAGTCAGGAGAAATGTCTAAACTTATTTCATGGTCTGATCTGGTGAAGATGAGATTGCCACTACTGCTGGATTACTTGATTACTCTGCAGATTGTAATGCTGAGCTCACAAACACAGAATGTTAGATGCTGCTGGAAAGAGGATATTGCTTCCACTACTGTTCTTTTGTGTGACCAGAATAGATTCTACAATTGCTGTTTTTCACTCACTCACTGGCAGCTTTTAATTGCAAATCTGGGGCATACGCATCCAACTGATAGAATTCCGTTTCTGTGCTAAAGCCCTAGTTTCAAAGGAGGCTGAGAAAACAAGTACTTGAGATCTTTAGCTTCCATGGTGAAAGGTGGATTTGCCTCATAAAGTGGGAGATTCCTAAAACATAGGGAATGGACAAGGTTCATGCAATTTATCTATGACTTTCAGGCAGACATGGGTCTTGCCAAGACACTTTGGATAGTCTATTTACTGATCTGTAGGTTCTCTGAGCATGATGTCATCAAAATAGAGGATAAGTGTGATGTCAGAAGGTCAAGGTCCCTATGAGCTAAGCTGTGATATAGAATGAAAAAGTTGAGACAATACAGTGAAATTAATACTGCTGCCTTGTGATTTGCAAGCAAATAGTTCTGATGTTCTCAACTTTTTAGAGTAAAGGAATAAAAGCATGTGCCTAATCAATAGCTATCGATTACTTAGAAAGCAAAGCAGGTTCCTTAGAACCTTATTGATTTGTTCTAGTGAAGAGACCACATATAGAACAACGGCCTCAATTTGCTGTCTCTAGCTGATCAAATTTATAACAATCCTCTGTTTTACTCCTGAATACTCTGACTTCTACACTAGGCAAATTGAAATTTTAAAAGGGAATATGATAGAAATCACCAACCTTGAATTTGTAAACTCTTTAGTAGTGAAACTAATCACTGATTCTCTTAGGGATTTAATCATGCTTTTGACATATTATTATAATAAATAGAGGAAGCTCTTGGGGCTTTTAGTGGGCTCTTACTAATAAAAATATTATTCCCTGAGACATGCAGCCAAGATGGTGATTCTGCTTGTGGCTGAGTGTACTACTTTAATGATATACTAAGAAACTAATGAAATATTTATGGAATTTTTGGGCATCCTACTAGTCCTACTGGGAGGCAGACTTAAGTCAAACTGCCATTTATCATTTCATCTTCATGTCTCCACCCTGACTAGTGGAGAATAGTGGTATTGAAGGTACCAAGAGTCAATACAGTGAAGGCTAAAGAGGTTGGGATGGGAAAAATTGACTTCCATTTTCTAGGTAACTCTTCTTGGCTAAGTCATTACATGTCTCCAGTCATGGCGAAAAAAATGTTAATATATATTGTAAAATTGACTTCTCCTTAGAAAGATGGCAAGTGAGGGTTGGAGAGTCCTTTCTTTATTGGAATCTACCATTATATCCTCATCCCACTACAAAGAAGTCCAGTTCTTTTTCAGTCAATGCCCCATTCCAAGATGCCAATTAAACTCTCATAATAAAGCAGTCATCAGAAATAAATGTTTAGTGTTATTCTATCTCAACCTGTGGATGCAAGAAGTAAGACTTTTATCACATTCACAGAAAGTTAATGATATTTTGGCATTACCTTGAGCTGGGAATTTAAGATGGAATATTACGTTCTTATTACATTGGTGTATCCTGTTGTCTTTATTTTTAATTTATTTTATTAATTTATGAAAAGAAATTTTATTGTGGTAAGAAAACAATATGCAATCTACTCTCAAATTTTTAAGTGTATAATACAGCCCCTGGCAACTATCATTCTCTTCTGTTTCTACGAGTTTGACTATTTTAGATATCTCATATAAGTGGAATCACGCAGTATTTGTTCTTCTGTGACTGGCATATTTCACTTAGCATAACGTCTTCAGGTATATCTATGTTACTGCACATGGCAGATTTTCCTTCTTTTTTAAGGCTGGACAATATTCTATTGTATTTATATATCACATTTTAAAAATGTATTCATCCATCAATGGAAATTTAGGTTTTGTCCATATCTTGGCTATCATGAATAATGCTGCAGTGAACATGGTAGTGCAGAAATCTCTTCTAGATCTTGATTTCAAATCTTTAGACATATACACAGAAGTGGAGTTGCTGGGTCATGTGATAATTCTATTTTTAAGTTTTTGAAGACCCTCCATACTATTTTCCATAGCAACTGTACCATTTTACATTCTTACCAACAGTACACAGTAGTTCCAATTTCTCCACATCCTTACCAATACTTTATTTTATTTATTTTTATAATAGCCATCCTAACAGGTTTGGGATGATGTCTCATTGTGTGGCTTTTTTTGGTTATTTTTGGGGGGTTTTTTTGGTCTGTGCTGTGTGGCATGTGGGATCTTAGTTCCCTGACCAGGGATTGAACCTGCACCCTCAGCAGTGAAAGCACAGAGTCTTAACCACTGGACCACCAGGGAATTCTCTCATTGTGGTTTTGATTTACATTTTCCTGATGATTAGTGCTGTTGAGCACCTTTTCATATATCTGTTGACCATTTATATATCTTCTTTGGAAAAATGTCTGTTCAAGCCCATTGCCCATTTTTAAATTGGGTTATTTGGGGGATTTTTTTGCTATTAAGTCATAGGAGTTTCTTATAAATTTTGGATATTAACCCCTTATCTGATACAGGGTTTGCAAATATTTTCTTCTATTCCATAGGCTGCCTTTCCATTTTGTTGATTGTTTCCTTTGCTGTTCAGAAGGTTTTTAGTTTGATGTAGTTCTACTTGCCCATTTTTGCTTTGTTGCCTGTGCTTTTGATGTCACATAGATAGGACATCATTGCCAAAATTAGTGTCAAAGATCTTTTCCCCTATGTTTTCTTCTAGGAGTTTTACAGTTTCGGATCTTATGTTTAAATCTTTAATCCATTTAGAGTTGATTTTTGTGTATGATACAAGAGTCCAATTTCATTCTTTTGCATGTGGATATCCAATTTCACCAACACCATTGGTCAGTTCTGAGAAAGAACAAAGCTGGAGGCATAACAGTTTCTGATTTCAAAAAATATATTACAAACCTACAGTACTCAAAACAGCATGGTACTGGCAAAAAGACAGACTAATGGAATAGAATAGAGACTAGAAATAAACATATGCATATACAGCCAACTGATCTTTGACAAGGGAGCTAAGAATACACAATTGGGAAAGGATGCTCTCCCAGTGCCCTTAGAAGTAACCATGATACCCTACAGATTTGGAATACTCAGGACCTTCATACATTTTTTAAAGATAAATTTATTTATTTATTTTTGGCTGCATTGGGTCTTCATTGCTGCACACGGGCTTTCTCTAGTTGTGGCGAGTGAGGGCTACTCTTCATTGCAGTGTGCGGGCTTCTCATTGCGGTGGCTTCTCTTGTTGCGGAGCACAGGCTCTAGGCTCACAGGCTTCAGTAGTTGTGGCACGCAGGCTCAGTAGTTGTGGCTCGTGGGCTTAGTTGCTTCCCAGACCAGGGCTCGAGCCTGTGTCCCTTGCACTGTCAGGTGCATTCCTAACCACTGCGCCACCAGGGAAGTCCCAGGACCTTCATACTTTTACATGTGAGTTACTACTTGATTTTCCCTAGTCAGGTCACTAGTAGGCTGTAAGTTTCAGGAGACTCTAAAGATAATTTTTTCTCAATTTGTTTCTTATTGCCAACTAGAGATTTACTGCCTTCAGTGCCAACCAGGCTAGATAAGTGATGGCAATTTCCCCTATATCCTCAATGATCTGTTGTCTCTGATCTCTCCTGGTATCAATTTTTATGTTAGAGCAATCGGTGACTTACTCTGGGTTAATTAAGTAGAAAATAAACTATTCAAAAGATATTGGACAGTTTATGGAATCTCTAAATAAAAGATTCAAGAACCAGGATTGGTGTTTGGAAGTTTAAACTTATGCCTAGGAATCATGCTGTAGAATTGGTCCAGGGAACAACCTAGTGCAAGAGTCACTGGGCAGAGACACTTCAGCGGGAACTACAAATATCAATGATAGGGGATAATAAATACAGTAATATGAATCACTGATACATTTGTTCTGGATGCTGAAAACAGTTTGTGCTTCCCATTTCCAGAATATATTCTAAGCAGTCTTTTCTTCTTGTCAGTAGCTTCTAGTCCAGTCTCCAGAATGGATATAACTGATTGGCGGAGCTAAGGTCATATGCTAGCCTATGGCTTTAAAGGATACTCAGAAATTAAGTAGCTGGCATTTTCAATCTCTATAATGAGAGACAGATTCTTCCTCATAAGATGGGGATTTCCATAACTTATATATGGGTTCATACACTGGACAAAAACGAGGAGTAGAACTCTCCGTTAGAGTTTATTCATGAATAAATACCACATAAGTCATAATTTTCTTTAGAATAATATTTTGGAAACAAGAATAAGGAAGTTTTATATATATATATATATATACACACACACACATACATATATGTATATATGTATATATGGGTGTGTGTGTTTATAAATTCTGACTTTATATAAAGTAGGCCTTTGTTTTTTACTGTTACTGTTCTGAATGCAGAATGGGGATTCTTATAGTTACAAAGAGGAAAATGAAAACTTTTTTCTGAACTAAACTACATGAAATGTGAACATGAAGATTAACATCTCTGAGGCAGGAACCTCAAAAGTATACTCCTTCTCAATCAATGCTATTATCAGTTCTTAGTTTTATTAATTATTAAAGGAAAATATGTATCCAAGACATTACTGCAAATAAATATTTTAGAATATGTCTGGCTTTTCCTGTACAGTGAAAACATTTTTATTATATAAAATGTAAGAACAGATATTTTTCCAATGTAAGTTCTAGTTGCATATTCTCACATGCTATAACCGTATATAATTACTGTTAAGTGAAAAGCCTGAATTAGATGAGTAAATTGTTACAGCCAGAGGTAAGAAAATTATTATATTGTTTTGTTTAGCACAGTATTTAAATTTTATATTTAAGAAACTTTTGAGGGACTTTTCATCTAGCTAATAAGTGAGTTAATTAAAAACAGAGGGGCTTCCCTGGTGGCGCAGTGGTTGAGAGTCCGCCTGCTGATGCAGGGGACGCGGGTTCGTGCCCCGGTCCGGGAAGATCCCACATGCCGCAGAGCGGCTGGGCCCGTGAGCCATGGCCACTGAGCCTGTGCGTCCGGAGCCTGTGCTCTGCAATGGGAGAGGCCAAAACAGTAAGAGGCCCACTTACTACAAAAAAAAAACAAACAAACAGAGGAACGTTGTGAAGATTGGCACCATGGTGTTTTTAGAATCAGAGGGATATGAATTCAAATTATTCAGTGATAATTTTTGAGATCCTACCACAGCCAGGTACATGGCTTTTACATTTTCTCTAGGAATTTCATTTTCATCATCTAAACAATAGATATAAAACATTTAACTAATGAAGTTTTTGAGAGCAAAACAAATCTTAAAGGCAAGACACAAAAAGGTGAAAACCTTTCCAAGTAACTTGACTCTGTTCCAGAGCAAAACTCAATAATATTTATAGAAATACAAAAATATTCATCACTACTACAAGGCAAAATTAATAAGTTATGGCATCCAACCAAAGATTGCCAGGCATACAAAGGGACAGGAAAAGATGAACTATAGTAAGAATAATCACTTGAAAGTGACCCAAAACTGGCACAGATGTTAGAATTAGAAGGTAAGGAAATCAAAATAGCTTTTATAATTGGACCACACATGTTAAAAAAAGTTACGTAGAAATATAGAAGATATATAAAAGAACCAAATTTAACTTCTAGAGATGAAAGCTACAGTTATTGAGATTAAAACAAAGCAACAAACAAATCATTTGATAGGTTTTGTGTGTTTGAAAATTTGTTGTTTGAAAATTTGTTTCATTTTTTCTACCAGTTAGACATGGTAGAAGAAACAGTGTTTCTGGGTAAGAGATGATAAAAATACCAATCCTCCAGTTAGTTCACTGTCACTCTCAGAGAGCTTAAAAGAGAACTCAGTGTGGTCCAACAATAGCCCAGAGAATAAGTTGGAGGGGGTTATTGCTGGAAGTGACAAAAGTAAGACATGGCTTCCACTTTGTGGGGGTCTTCCGTTGTAAAAGAGGCAAGAATGAGGATGAACCATAAACTCTTCCCATGCTGAAGCCACAGAGTGAACCCATCCCGTATTATTAGAGGCCACTGATATCAGAGGCAGAAGACCAGGATCATAACTGCTAATGGGCAGCTAATTGTGCTTGTAGTCAGAGGAGGGTCTCCCTCTTTTCCCCTTTTTCTTTTTAATTCTAAACTCAAGGTTATAATTAAACAAAACAGGAATTTAGAGAAGAGCATGTGGGAAGCTTTTTGGCTATTTGGAGTTGTTGTTTTGAACAAATATCCCCCCAATAAAATTAATAACATAATAATAGCAGTACATGAAATGTCCATATATTTACTTAAATGAATTCTTTAAAATTAGATGTAAGTTTTGGTCTAGACTGCAAAAGCATTAAATTTCCCTTGTAGCAGTTACTGAAAAAAAAATTAAACATTTTAATTTTTTTACTTCATCAAGATTGAATTTCTCAATCAAACCACATATGATTAACCTGGTTTTCCAATGTATCATTTATAACAGACACATAATCTGATAATAAACATGGCATTGTTATCTAAATTATTTTTAATGACATACGTGATAGAACGTGAGAGGATCTTGGCTCACTTAGCAACCCCCATACTTTTATTTTAATGGAACATATAGTTTAGGTAGAAAATATAGCATGGTGGATTTAAAAAAAATTATCTTTGGAAATGAAAAATAATGGAACTGAAAGATTATGTATAAGTTAGAGACTATAAGGATTTGATTTATTTGAAGTATAGAGTCCTTAAATTGTGCTTCTGGTTAATAAACTGGCTTTAGACATTGGAGAAAGGTCTGTAATTTCTTCTACTACAGTCTGGTATTTCAAGAGCTACCAAGAAAACACTGCTGACTGGCTTTAGGTCTCAGAAGTTAAGACACAAGAGAAGTCAGATATCACCACTATGGTGGTAAATTCCCTCTATGCAAAACAATTTAAAAAAATTTCACTTCTCTCATTAGAATACCACAGTGCAGAACTTCCCTGGTGGCGCAGTGGTTAAGAATCCACCTGCCAAGGCAGGGGACAGGGGTTCGAGCCCTGGTCCAGGAAGATCCCACATGCCGCAGAGCAACTTAGCCCGTGTGCCATAACTACTGAGCCTGCATGGCACAACTACTGAAGCCCACGTGCCTAGAGCCCGTGCTCCGCAACAAGAGAAGACACTGCGATGAGAAACCCGCACACCGCAATGAAGAGTAACCCCCACTCGCTGCAACTAGAGAAAGCCCACACGCAGCAATGAAGACCCAACGCAGCCAAAAATAAATAAATAAATTAAAGAAAAAAAAAAAAGAATACCACAGTGCAATGTCATCATCTCCTCAAGAAAAAGTGCCATATAATTCTGTTCTGTCTCTTCAGTGTTATGCAGTAAGACAAGATTTGTTTTCTCCAAGTGCCCCCTCCCTTTTTTTGGTCATTTCCCCCTCCTAGAAGAGAGCCTTAGCTTAGATGAGAAAAGAAAGTTTCTATTATCATAACACCAAATAAAGGCTATCAACATTTGCAAGAGAAATTTTGATTGTAGATGTTTAACTGAAAGATTAAAACATATTTCCATAGGACCTTCAAGATACCTGACCTCTCCCACAGCCTATCTTGCTGAGAAGATGAAAGGAGCCTGTTGACTGCTAATCAAGCCTTGGAGAGTAAGAAGAAAGCTAAAAAAACCAAGGTCATGGTGAAGGGAGAAAAGTTAGGGAGAACCTACAGAGATGCAGCTTTAAGCTGCAACCTGTATAGACTTTAAATGGAAAAGAGGAAAAAACTATCCGTGCTATCCACTGTTCTCTATGTGTTTTGTATTGTAAAGTAGGCTTTTCTTCTAGTAACAGAGACACTTTCATGCTCTTCCAGATATTCAAGTCTACATAAATAAGGATTTATATACTTGTGGTCTTGTCTGAGATTATTGTACTGTGACATAACATATGGCTGTGCCTCCCTCTAAGACTACCATAGAAATTAGCCAAGAAATACTCCACCGTTTATCCAAACTACCAGATTGTTGCTGAGGAAGGGGAGTGCTCACAGCTTTTGTAAATTAATGTAATGAATACTCTTTCAGCAGGTGAGTAACTTGAGAAAAGTAGTAATCTTGGCCTGGAAGCATTGGCCAGAGTGTCAAGTTTGAGAATGCATAGTTTAACATGAATGCCTAGGTTGTTAATGCTTTCTTGTGAGTTTATTAGTTTCCCATAGGAAAATTTCACAAGCAGTTATCAGGCTATGAAGAGAGGGAAGAAGACTGGGGAAGGTCATTTGTGTATCTGCATCATCCAAAATGGATGATAGAAGGGAAATTAGATTGTTTATGAAGACGGAGGAAAAGTCCCTGAATGATATGGCAATATTGGTGGGGGCAATGCAGTTGATATAGTATTTGGCTCCAGCTACATTTGAAACAGGGCTTGAAACTAGTGAAAAGACAGCCAGTAGGTACGTGAGAAGAAGAATGCATTATTTAGGAATTCATGATTCTCTGCCATTCTCAAATAATTCATTGAATAATTAATTGAGAGGATGGGTAAGGGAAATTGATTAAATAAGCTTTAGAGAAACTGATATAAATTATTTAGTGGACAGTGTACATTATGATTGATTTAAGAGATTTTCAAGGTTAATTTTGACTTTACTCCCTTAAAAAATATTTTCCACTGATTTTAGCACCTAATAAAGTATAAGAGTAAGATTTGACTCGAGTTTATGGACAGATTTGAATATACAAAGTCTTAAGTAACCTAAGAATGGAAGGCAAGTTTAAAGAGAAGTTATAAGGTATGAATACAAATTTTTCCTCTCAATAAGCAGTGCAAAAGGAGAACTACAGCTGTAGAACCCTAGAGTTTGTAGAGCTTTTCAATGTGATTGAGCCATCAGAGATCAATGTTTTATGGTACCATAGTAGGAGATCCTATATTATGATATCTTAGTATCGAAGTTAGTAATCTTATTCATTTGTGATGGTATTTTAAAAGACTAAGAAAATTAGGATGTGTGTGTGTTTGTACTAAAGGACGTTGAAGAAGAAACTATTAATCATTAATTTACTATATCCCAAATTCAGAATTCAGAAATTGGCATGGTATAGATTCAGGAATTTTTTTGTCTGTGTTAGATTTAAGGAAGGAGTGAATATTATTTGATACCCATAGGAAGACTAAACCTAAAGAGAATATAAATACTTTTTTCTAGTGAGATTATTTTTTCCTTTGAAAAAATGCTTCAGGGCAACACTAGAGTCTAAACTCTTTGGGGACAGTGACTATTGGTTAGAGTATTTGGAAGTGTAGGTTTAGTTAAATAATAAACTTGATTCTTGGAGTTAAGGACTCTGAAAAAGCAAGAAAAGTTACTTCTCTAACGGCAAGATCACCTTAAGGAAGTTAATTTGAAAATGTCATTTAACAGGTGTGAGTTTTGACACACTTCAGTGAATATGTGCACCATGTTGTTTATTGACAAGGGGAAAAATAATTACTTATCTCATTAACAAGACCACTTCTTACCAATCTTAAAGAACTAAAGATATTTGGAGAGTTCAGATGGTATTATAATTGATTCATCCAAGATTATTCCTAGAGTGAAATAAGTGGATTGGCATTCAGCATCTATTTGATCTATAGTCATTTCCCTTTGTTTGATGTTTCACTTTCTGCTGTTTCAGTTACCCACGGTCAACCGAAGTCCAAAAATATTAAATAGAAACTTCCAGAAATAATTCATAAATTTCTGAGTAGTGTGATGAAATCTTGTATCATCCATCCACCCACCGGGGTATGGACCATCCCTTTGTCTGGTGTATCTCACCCCTTAGTCACTTAGTAGCCATCTTGGTTATAGAACTGACTGTCTCGGTATCACAGTGCTTGTGTCCAAGTCACCCTTATTTTACTTAATAATGGCCCCAAAGCAAAAGAGAAGTGATGCTGGCAATTTGGATATGCCAAAGAGAAGCTGTAAAGTACTTTCTTTAGGTGAAAAGGTGAAAGTTCTTGGTTTAATAAGGAAAGAAAAATTCATATGCTGAGGTTGCTAAGATCTTTGGTAAGAATGAATCTTCTGTATGTGAAATTGTGAAGAAGGAAAAATAAATTCATGCTAGTTTTGTGGTCACACCTCAAATTGCAAAAGTTATGGCCACAGTGCATGATAAGTGCTTAGTTAAGATGGAAAAGGCATTAAATTTGTACAATAAGATATTTTGAGAGAGGAAGGGACCACATTCACATAACTTTTATTATAGTATATTGCTATAATTTTTCCATTTTATTATTAGTTGTTGTTAACCTCTTACTGTGCCTATCTTATAAATTAAACTTTATCATAGGTATGTAAGTATAGGAAAAAAACACAGTATATATAGGATTCGGTGCTATCTGCTGTTTCATGCAACCACTGGGGTCTTGGAACATATACCCTGAGGATAAGGGGGCTACTGCATTTTCTAGTATACCTTCCTAAGGCAGAGGTTAGAAGTTAAAAAAAAAATCCCAGACCCTCTTTCAGCTTGGGATCTTTATGTAAAAGAAATTCCACAAACTCAGTACATTTATGTGAGACTTGGAATTTGAAAATAAGGAAAGGCAGTTATCCTGGTGCTTTAGCTTTTGTGGCCAGCAAGCATCGCTGTGGAGACATAAGTATTCATCTGTAGCATCATTCCTGTGTACTTAACTCCCTAGGTAGTAAGCACAAGAGCTGTTTTTCTTTGTGAGTTTAGATGGAAAATGTATAGACTCTATGTAAATTTAATGAAAATTATGAAGCAATAAGAATTGTTACAATCACACAGGTCAAGAAATGGAACATTGGCAACAACCAAGAATCTCCTCCATGCTTTGCATCATCACAAAACCCTCCCATAGCACAAACAATAACCACTTACCTAACTTTTATGTTAATCCATTCATTGTTTTTCTTTGTAGATTTATTACTTATGTGCACATTCCTATAATACTGTTGATAGATATTTCTGTTGTTTTCTATTTATGGCTGTCATGAACAATGCTGAACAACATACATTTTTATATATGTATCCTAGTGCACAGGAGAACACATTTCTCTAGGGAGTGAAATACTGGGTTACAGGGAAGTTTCAGGAATGAGATGCTGAGTCACAGAGAAAATATATCCTTAAACCACAAGATAATGACAAGTGGTCAAATCAACTTACACTTCCAACAGTGGTGGTGATTCATATTTAAATTCCGTGACATTAGTTGTTATCATTTATTTTAATATTTCCTATCTAATCTGTGTGTAGTGGTACCTCATTATGGTGTGAATTTTAGTTTTCATGATTACTAGTGAAAATATAAATATTTGCAATTTTAAATATAGTTATTGGCTTTTGGGATTTGCTGTTTTTTGAAGGGTCTATTGAATTTTTTGCCTATTTTTCTATTGGGTTATTTGCCTTTTTATTCTTGCTTTTAAGAGTTTATTTCATTTTTTAAATTGAAGTATAGTTGATTTACAGTATTATATTACTTTCAGGTGTAGAACATAGTGATTCAATATTTTTATAGATTATACTCCATTTAAAGTTATTATAAAATATTGGCCATATTTCCTGAACTGTAAATATATCTTTGTAGCTAATTTATTTTACACATTTTATTACCTCTTTATCCCCTACCCCTATCTTGCCCCTTCCTCCTTCTCTTTCCCCACTGGTAACCACTATTTTCTCTATAACTGTGAGTCTATTTCAGTTTTGTTATATTCATTCATTTTATTTTTTAGATACCACATATAAATGATAACATACAGTATTTGTCTTTCTCTGTCTGACTTATTTCACTAAGCATAATACCCTCCATGCCCATCCATGTTGTTGCAAATGGCAGGATTTCCTTCTTTTTCATGGCTGAGTAATATTTCTCTGTGTGTGTGTGTGTGTGTGTGTGTGTGTGTGTGTGTGTGTGTGTGTATCATACCACATGTTATTTATTCATTTGGCTGTTAGCAGGCACTTAGGTTGCTTCCATATCTTGGCTATTGTAAATAATGCTGCTATGAACATTGGGTGCATGCATCTTTTTGGATTAGTATTTTTGGTTTCTTTGGATATATACCCAGGAGTGGAATTGATGGATCTTATGGTAGTTGTAATTTTAGTTTTTGAGAAACCTTCATACTGTTTTCCACAGTGGCTGCACCAATTCATATTCCCACCAACAGTGTACTAGGGTTCCCTCTTCTCCACATCCTTGCCAACATTTGTTATTTGTAGTCTTTTTGATGATAGCCATTCTGACAGGTATGAAGTGATAACTCATTGTGGTTTTGATTTGCATTTCTTTGTTGATTAGTGATGTGCATCTTTTCATGTGCCTATTGGCCACCTGTATGTATTCTTTGGAAACATGTCTATCAGGTCTTCTGCCCATTTTTAATTGTTTTTTTTAATATTGAGTTTTATGAGCTGTTTATATATTTTAGATATTAACCCCTTATAGGTCATATCATTTGCAAATATTTTCTGCCATTTAGTAGGTTGTCTTTTCATTTTGTCAGTGGTTTCCTTTTCAGTGCAAAAGCTTTTAAGTTTATTTAGGTCCCATTTGTTTATTTTTGCTTTGGTTTCCTTTGTCTTAGGAGACAGATCCAAAATAATACTGCTATTATTTATGTCAGAGTGTTTTGCCTATGTTTTCTTCAAGGAGTTTTATGGTTTCTGATCTTGTATTTAGGTCTTTAATCCATTTTGAATTTATTTTTGTATATGATGTGAGAAAATGTTCTAATTTAATTGTTTCACAAGTAGCTGTCCAGTTTTCCCAGCACCACTTATTGAAGAGACCTTTTTCCTATTGCATATTCTTGCCTCCTTTGTCTTAGATTAATTGACCATAAGTGTATAGGTTTATTTCTGGTGTCTCTATTCTGTTCCATTGACCTATATGTCTGTTTTGGTGTCAGTACCATACTGTTTTGATTACTGTAGGTTTGTAATATAGTCTGAAGTCAGGGCATGAGATACCTCCAGCTTTATTCTTTTTAAGTTCTTTTCATATTTTGAATAGTAGTCTCTCTATTGGTTTTATATGTTGCAATGATCTTTTCAAACTCTGTGGCATGACTTCTCTTTTAACTATCTTTGTGTTTTCTTTTGTTGGAAAATATTTCTTAATTTAATGTGGGTAAATACATCAATCTTTTCCTTTAAAGCTTATACTTTTTTCCATCTTTCTACTTTGTGGCTTAAAGATAGCTTCCTATATTGTCTTTTAAAATATATTTGGTAGCATTTCACATTTAGGTCATTAGTCCATCTGGAAATAATTTTGTTTACGATATGATACAATTTTAATTATTTTTTCTTTATGGATACCCTAGTGCTCAGCATTTTTTAATCGAAAAGTTTGTTATTTCTTTGTTGAGCTGCTGTGATACCTCTGTTATACAGAGGTGCCATATGTATGTATGTGTGTGTGTGTGTACATATATATATATATATATATATATATATATATGATTTTGTTTTAATAATATATGTTTTGGTTTGTTTTTCTGTGTCTCTATTAAGTCTTCTTTTGGTTCATTTGCTTGTCTCTATATCAAAATTGCACCCTCTTTGTTACTATAGCTTTATAAGAACACTAAATATTCAGTAGAACAAGTTTTCCCACATTTATATTATTCTTCAAGTGTGTGGTGGGCTTTTGTAATCCGTATAAATTTTTAAAGAAGTTTTTCAGGTCCAAAACAAAATCTTTGGCATTTTCACTTAGATTTTGCTTACTCTATAACTTAATTTTTAGAGACTTAACATCTTTTCACTATTAAGATATCCAACTTATATACACAAAATATATCTCTATTCATTTCTGATTTCTTCAAGGTCTTTGAAAAAGTATTATAATGTTGTCTGTAAAGGCTTTGTACATCTTATGGGATTTATTGCTACTTCAGCTTTTAGGTGCTATCTAAAAGGATTTATTTCTTTTTAGTATCACTTTCTGTTTGGTGCTATTATATAAAAATACAATTTATTTATTTATTTATTTATTTTGAATTTTGTATCACATGAATGTATTAAGGAAAAGAAAGAAAGGAAGGGAGGGAGGGAGGGAGGAGGGAGGAAGGAAGGAACACCACCCCTGCCCTGAGACTCCTAGGGCCACAAAGTGCCATTTGTACTGTGAGTGAAGAAACAGGTATTTGGTTGTACTCACTAGCTGCAGACTACAGATAACGGCCTAGCCCTGATTCCTTTTGGGACACAGAAAATTGCTTATCTTTCAGAGATTGTGATGAACAAAGGGGATTATAATATTCCTATTAAGAGCTTTTATGAAAATATTTTACAAATTGGGGTATTGTCATTTTTTTGTACAGATGAAGGTATAGTAAGTATAGACAGTAGCTTTGTTAGGACTTTTTAGATTGCTTCTTCCAATTATAGGATATGGGATCTTAGGTATTTTCTTTGAACGCTGTACCTTTTTAAAAAAATGTCTGATAAATCTGGACAGCATGGCTGATTAACTAGTCTCTCTTTCCCCAGAACTTCATTCTAGCCTTCTAAACCAGGGGTCAGCATACCATGGCCTGGGGGCAAATCTAGCCTGTTTTGTATGGTTCTCAAGTTAAGATTAAATTTACATTTTCACATGGTTGAAAAAAAAAAACCAAAAGAAAAATATTTTGTGACACAGGTCATTCATTTATGTATCATCTCTGGCTGCTTTCATGCTACAAGATGTCGGAGTTGAGTAATTGCAACAGAGGCCACACAGCCCTCAAAATCTAAAATATTTACTATTTGGCCTTTTACAGAAAGTTTGCCAACTCCTGGGCTAGAGTATCTCCAAATAATGAGTTTCACAGAGCAACTTTCTGTGGGGGTAGACTGACTGAATTGATGGCCCTCTCTGTATCCATGTCCTTTTTTTTTTTTTTTTTTTTTTTTTTGTATCCATGTCTTTTGCCAGGAAACTTTGTAGCACTTTCCCAGACACTGGGCTCAGTCACATGACTTGCTTTGACCTATGGGAGTCTGGAGACACAATACAAGTAGAGGCTTGAAATGGGATTGCACCCTAGGGCTTGTTCTCCTGCTCCCCTGCCACTGTCTGTAAACAGATCCAGGCAAGTCTGCTGGAGGATAAGTCATGTGAAGCAGAGTCATTCCAGCTGAGGCCAGCCTAAGTTAGCCAAGAATCAAGGATCTCAAGATCATCACACCTGCCTGGCTGACCCACAGCTGACCACAGACACATGTGCATGCCCAGCAAAAATTACCCAAACCGACAGATCAGCTGAACCCCAAGACTCAAGAGCCACAGAACTGTTTATTGTTATATGCCAATGAAGTTTGGTGCTGGGTCTGTTACACAACATTATTCTGGCAGTAGAAAACATACTATGGGCACACAAACTTTTAAATTTCTTTTGCCAAAAGAGTCTAGGGAACATTTTTACTCTTCTGAGGGCAGTTTAGGGCTCTGACAGGGGGAGAGACTGAATAAAACACAGAAGTTTGGAACTCCAGGGATGGGGGTGGGGCATCAAATTACATACTGAATTTCATCTTGTACTCACAGTAGGATTCAGTAAATATCCGTATTTGCTCTGTGGCTCAATCTGCCACTGGACCGAGTAGATGCTAAGGCTAGGACTTGGCATGCCTCTTAACCACGAAGAGATCTAGCGAGGCAGAGACTCCATCATTTATGGGAAAGAATTTACTTCCTATCTATAAAATGTAGAAAAAGTACCTTGGGTATAAAATCTAAATATCTGAGGTGGGATCAGTCAGGAGCCCAGAAAAGTCACTCTTTGCATCCTTCAGTCATCAGTGTGTAGTGCAAACGGAACAGGGGCTGGGAGTTCCTCCTGTACCGGGCTCAGTGGAAAGCTTCCCCAGAATAAAGCCACAGAGCCCTCTGTGAGGGAGAGGGGTAGAGAACAGGAAAGGAAAGGGGGCAGAACTGCGGCAGGAGGCCGGGAAGGGATGATGTACGGGATTCTGTATTAGGGAACACTTTAATTCGCTAGAGGGAGGATCTTCCTTCTCAACTGCTGAACACAACTGGCCTGGGCCTGTCCTAGAAATGTCAAGCTGCTTCCTAGTGCACAGGGCTGACCATCCCCTCTGCAGAGCCCCAAATGTGGCTTCTGTCAGGAAGGAAAGGCATCCATCAGTGTGACAAGATGTGGTCACCTTCGGACTTGCATGAACTTCTTGCGCAGCCATAAGGAGTCCTGGTAGAAGTGAGGATCACCCAGTCTCACAGCTGTCTGTTTGTAGAAGTAACAGTATAACACTGCCGCTAGTCTCTGGAATATTTTTATTGATTTTTATCTAGAAATCTTATGAAACTCTCTTAAAAATCTTAGAAATTTCCTGCACATTATTTTGTATTTTCTCTGTACACAACAATATCATATATAAATAGAACAAGTTGTGTGTTTTCTTTTCTAATCCTTAGACATTTTAGTTCTCTTTCTTGACTTTCTCCACTGGCTAAACTCTCAAGTACAATACTGAATAGAAGTGGTGACAGGGGGCATCCTTGTCTTGTTCCTGATCTTTAAATCTTTAATCATCTCACCTGTATCTATAATGTTACTTTATGGTAGATAGCTAATTTTCACTTAAGAAAGTTTCTGTTTCTACTTTGATAAGATTAGCTGCGGGTTTTTGTAAAATCATACATGACTGCTGAAATTATAAGAAACTTTTAATTTTTTTGTAAGTTTAATTTTATTAATTAATTTTGTTGTGTAAAATAATTTTGGTTGTCTGCCATGAAATTAGCTTTTTATGTTGGATTCAGTTTGCTTATATTTTATTTATCATCTGTTTTCCTGGGTAAGGTCGCCTCTAATTATCCTTTCTTATACTGTCCTTTCCTGTCTTGAAATGAAGAAAATATTAAAAAGTAGTTGAATAGTGTTCCCTCTTTCTATTATGAAAGAGTTTGTGTACTACTGGAATTCTTCCTTTCTTTAGAACACACTAGTGAAAAATCTTGGATTTCAGCTTTCTTCTTGGTGAGAGTAGTGAGTGCCGATTCAATGTCTGTAATGTATAAACGTATGTATAAATTTCTATTTCTGTTTGAATCTATTTTGATGTTATATTTTTCTAGGGGACTGTGATTTTTATAAAATTTAGAATTTATTTGAAAACACTTTGTTCATTTTTTCCTTTGTAAAGTCTGTAACATGTATGTGATATATGACCCTTTTACCTTTCTGATATTGGTTTCTTTTAGGAGAATTTGGTTAAACTACAGCATTTGATACCCTGAAGATACTGAGTTTCAACACAAACATAAAAACACATTACTCACGGATAAAATCTTGCTGACCTTTTTTTCCCCATTTCTGAAGAGGGAAAGTTTGATAGGAAAAAGATTTGCCCTTTTAAAGCCCCACTCTTGTTGATCTGGGTTGCAAAATATAGGAAGCAAATGTTAATTTCTTTGGAAACAATGATGTATTTATATATTTTCTCTATTAAAATGTTATCTTACTGTGCCCCACAGAGAAGAAGATACATTCTTTGTAGAAATGTCATCTCCATGATGTCTGCAACTTGCCTTGGAGCCTTCCAAAGGAGGTGGACAGGTAGACAATTTTTTTAATATGTGATTTAAAGATGAACCATTGTTAAAAATCTCCTCCCAGAGTCATTTCAAGGATAAGAAGAGGTAAGACAAACTTTCAAATAGATTTTACCAAGTAGAGGTCAGGGTAGGATCTGTTCTGTCTGAAGATGCTCATTACATATTTTAGAAAATCCAGAAGTCACTCGCCCATTTTTTTTTAAAAAGATACAGTAACAATATCCTATTGCTTCAAATTTAGTTTTGTGAAGTGCAGTCTGAAAACCAATTATTTGCATTTGATGAAAAGCTATACTTCCAACTATTTATTATGGAAAATTTTAAATATATAGCAAAGTTGAAATAATTTTATAGTGAATACTCATATGCCTATCACATACATGCTACGATTAACGTTTTTCTTTATTATGTATTTACCTATCTATCCATCTCTCTCTCTTTCCATCAATCCATCTAATGTTTTTGGTACATTTCAAAGTCAATTAACAGATGTCAGTACACTTTCCCCCAAATACTACTTCACTATTGAGTTGTAAGATCATCTTACACATCCTGGATGCTAGTCTATGTCATGTATATATCTATATCTATGTCTATATATATCTCATGAATATTTTCTCCAATCTGTGGCTTGCCCTTTCATTTTCTAATGGTGTCTTTAAAAGTGCAGAAATTTAAAATTTTGATGTAGTTATAATTTTTTCTTTTATAATTATCAAAATGCTATTTTTAAAATTCTGCGGTAACATGGTTTTAATTATAAATTGAAAAGCAGATAGTATGGGTATGTGATTTTGTATCTCATGGAGAATTTGGCAGTCTGGTAGCTTGTGAATATTTTCTATTTGTACTATTGCATGTATGAATTTATTTAAGATAAATATACTTATGTGATACATAGAGAATATTTAAATTGTCAGGATTTGCTATTTCCCCATAACCTTTCTCCTCGCAATACTCTGAGGACCTGAAATGTTTACTTTCTTAATTGGTACAAGGCCTTTGTTGAGGTGGGGGGGTGGATGGAAGAGAGATATAAAGCATGTAAAGAATGTAAATAATAGCCCAGGCTATTCTCTATGAGGAAGAATGAAAGAGGGAAGATGGGTAAGAAGGATAGGGAAACAATAAAGGAAGGGTGAGGGCAGGAGAGAAGAGGTAAAAGGAAAGGGCAGTCATTATCAGGAATGGGATTTAGGAAAGGGAGTGTATAAAAAATCTTTCAGAATCCTAGCTGTGTGCTGCCTCCATCTTTAAAACAAATCAACATGATCTTCAGTGCTTTCTGGAGGTTGGTTTCTGTTTGTGTGCATTATCATACTTAGGCTGTGATATATTTGACATCCTAAATTTTCATGGAGTTTATTTCCCACTCTTTGACATCTATGTATCTTACTGACACAACTTGAGTACTTCCTACTTTTTC
The DNA here is from genome assembly GCF_002837175.3 of Physeter macrocephalus. NCBI lineage: Eukaryota > Metazoa > Chordata > Mammalia > Artiodactyla > Physeteridae > Physeter > Physeter macrocephalus. The sequence continues at coordinate 18,256,460 of NC_041234.1, read as the reverse complement.
TCATCATGTCCAATCACCATAAACTCATCAATACAATGGATTATCATAGTGCTTTTGTGATATCCAGATGACTAATCTCCCTATGGACTATGATATTATAGACATCAGGAGACTTGGCATAGCACTCAAGTAAGGCAGACAAAGTTTGAGTGTACTTCTATCTCTGTCAGGTAAAAGTAAACTGCTCCATTATCTTTGTTGTTTGATGTGGAGACAACTATTCGCCAGATCAATAGCTGTATATCAGGAGTTAGAGATGTTTTGATTTGTTCCAGGAAAAAAAGGCCCATAAAATCCAGCAGCTTTGATTAGAATTAGTACCTCTTTATCTTATGATAATCAACAGTCATTGTCCATGACTTATTTGCCTTTTTTACAAGCCAGATTATTTATATGGGGCAGGTGATGGAGATTACCATCTGCATGGTTATTTTAGTCTCTGCAAATTCCCCAGATATGTGCTATTGCTATTTTTTGGTATTGTTTTCATGTAGGGACAGTTCCAGGAGCTTCCACTTGGCCCTTCCTATGTATTTTTTTCCAGTTGTGGCAAAATATGCATGACATGAAAGTTACCATCTTAACCATGTTTAGGTGTACCATTTAGTGGCATTAAGTACATTCACGTTGTTGTGCAACCATCATTACCATTCATCTCCAGGACTTTTTTCATCTTCCCAAAGTGAAGCTCTGTACCCATTAAACAACACCTCTCCATTCATCACTGCACCCAGACCCTGGCAATCACCATTCTATTTTCTGTCTATATAAATTTGACTACTCTAGTACCTCATATGACTGGAATCACAGTATTTGTTTTTGGTTCTGGCGTATTTCATTTAGCATAATGTCTTCAAAGTTCATCCATATCGTAGTGTGTGTCAGAATTTTTTACCTTTTAAGGGTCATTAATATTCCATTGTATGTATATACTACATTTTGTTTATCCATTCCTCTGTTGATGGACATTTAGGTTGTTTCCATCTTTTGGCTATTGTGAATAATTCTGCTAAGAACATGAGATTACAAACATCTGTTCAAGTGCCTGCTTTTAATTCCTTTGGATATATACTCTGAAGTAGAATAGCTAGATCATATGGTAATTCTGTTTAATTTTTTGAGGAACTGCAATGTAGAAGGGTTCAGATTTCTACACATCCATGCCAATACTTGTTATTTATTATTGTTTTTTATAATAGCTATCCTAATGGATGTCAGGCAGTAGCCGTTCTTAATAGCACTTACCTTGGTTGAGAGTTCTGTCATTTTCCAAGTATGTGTACGCCAAAAATACATTCAGATATGGGGAAGTATAGTGTAGGTCACTGCACAGGATTTCGAGTGAGGTGAACTTGTGTCAAAATTCCAATTATCACATGGCTTCCATAAGCCCTATTATGACCTGAAGACCACAGTGATGTTTTGGAACCTCAGGTGTGTACATTTATCTTAATAATATCTGAAAAATTCTGAGTTTTCCACTTTTCTTTCTAAATATTCCCCCTGGAAAATTGTAAACCCCTTTGAGGTAGACCTGGAGAAAAAAAAAATCACGCTGTATACTTTTGACAGTGTTGCAGCAGTTTCTGAAGCTATTGTAGCCACCTGATCTCTGGTTTAGGTCTGGGCGAGGCTGTAATTTTCATTCCTGGAAAATCAATGCAGGTTTCTGCTCATTGTGCTTGAATTTTATTTTCATTTATGCAGTTCAAGCCTGCTCATCAGTGTAATTCCCAGTGTAAATGTGATTAATCTGTTACTGCTGGAAATCACTTTGGGTCAAAATACTGCCACTCTGCCCTGCTGACCTTTATGGTAATTGCACTCACCTTGTTTTTCATATTAAATGCTACCACTTAACCTCTGCTACTCTGCAACCCCATCATTCCTATTAAAAGCACGGGGGCCATTTCATTGGTGCAATCCCCCAGTGTCATCTTTAGCCCACAGAAGACAGATACCACAGAGGTTTTCAAGGATGCTTGTATTTCTCTCATCAAAGAACGTCTTAATGTCTTGAAGAAGAATGTTATCGGGGACCTCTGTGGGGGCATAACTATGGGATAGTTGAGTGGGTTGTACATAATTAATCCACTCCAACATTCTCATTTTAAGTACATGGATTCCTTTGTCTACATTCTGTCAGATAAATTATGGCATCTTGCCCTCTTTGAATGTTGCTGACTATTGAATCTATGTTTCAGTCAGCCAAACAAGCCAACGATTAGAGCCAATTCCATCAGCTAGATCTAATACTTTGAATCTCAAGTAAGTTCTTCATAATAAATTCAACCCCTTCCAACTTTATATTCCATCTTCCTCAGTCTAACACTTATAAAACATATGCCACACACACATTCTACAGGTTTCTGCTGATACACGTTAGCAGGATATAGCATTTCTTTTGATGTATATGCTAACTCCTACCAGGGTGGGCATTATACTTGCCTCCTGGGGCCTGCTGGAATCTGACTGTATTTATAGGTTAGGATGCAATAAGTGCTGATGTGGGTGGGTCTTGAGAAAAGTAGAAATTTCCTTGAAAACTAACCTATGTAAATGAGGTCTTTAGAGATATGTTAAGCAAGGGAAGGTTAGTTTCCTCACATGGGGAGGAGGAAGGGTGGCTTCCATTGGCGAGGAAACCACAGGAAGATTTGGGTTAAAAGTTTTCATATTAATCTGAGTCTGCCTACCTGTACTTATCCTAAATACTCAATATATCCTTATCTTAATACCCAACTCTTCCTGATCAATGTCCTGATATTAATCTGTGAGACTTAAGCACAGATGTACGTTGAACTTGCATTTTAATTCTGCAACCCACACTTTTAGATTTGAAGCTTGATCCTCAGCCATGTCTGCCGTGTGGCTATAAGACATGAGAAAATTTTAAGGCCCTCAGTGTGGCTCTCTGTGTCTTCCCATGCCTCGATTTGAGAGTTTAAACACCTAACACCTTTTAACATTAAGTTTAAATATTTTCATTTTGTAAGCTCTCTGGTGCTATAAGAAGCAGCTAATGGTCCCTGTAGTGCTTGTAGTTACTACTGCCATAATAGACAAAATCAGCTGCCGCTTGACATGTAAAAATATTGTCTTCAATTGGCAATATGTTCAAAGCAAATATTGCTGGTAATTTAAATGGTCACGTTGCCACTACTTGGAAGAAGCACGTGTCTTTGCATTGGCAATGGAGTCACTGCTACATTCAAGCTCAAAATCTTATTCCAGAGTCCCATCTTAAGCATCTTTTTCCTGGGACTACTCATGCAGGACAGGAAATCTGCTTCAGGAAGTTTAGAAAGTAGGTTTTAATAAAAGGAGCTTGTTTAAAAAGTTAGAAAAGCTGGAGTCAAATGAAATAGGAAGGCAACCTAGAGTTTGGAAAGACTGACTCCCCTAACCAGAACTGTAATGAATGTAGAGACTGCTGGTGGGTGCTGGGAACATGGAGGGAGAAGCCCTTGAGCAGGAATTGGACGCATGAGGGAGACGAAGCCTCAGTTGTATGTACAACTCAAAGAATGAGGGCATTCGGGGTTCTCCCCTATCCCCTTCTTCCAAACTCTCACCAGTCCTTCGTTTACTCAAAATTAATTGGAAGCTAGTTGTCAGTGAATCCTGGGAAACCGAGTTTTCAGGAGTCAGTCCTCTAAAATAAAAATCAGAGCTGGAAAAAGAGAAATAGTCTTTAAAAATTATTAACACAAATATGCCATCCCTTTACAATAACTTCTCACATTCTAGTTCACTTGTTCAAATACCCCACCACTATGATAGTACTTTGAAGCAGGTCTGTTTACTCCCTTGCTTTCTCCTGATACTGCCTTTGTATCTCTCCTTACTCTCTTACATTCCAATGTCCATTATCTAATAGTGTGTTTGTCCCTACCCCTGTTCCAGTGTCTTTTAATTATGCTGGATCAACCCAAACTATTGCTTTCTCTTTTCTTGATCTCCAGCTTTCAAAGTCTTCCCAAATAAAGTGTATAATAGTTTAGATTGTTTCCTTTATAAATTCATGATCACTAACCTAAAAGGTCCTTTAATATTGCCCTTTAATTCTGCTACATTAATCCGGACCCATCATTTCCCACTATCTACAGTGTGTTCTCTCTTTCTGCACTATTCTTTTTTTTTTGCGGTACGCGGGCCTCTCACTGTTGTGGCCTCTTCCGTTGCGGGGCACAGGCTCCGGACGCGCAGGCTCAGCGGCCATGGCTCACGGGCCCAGCCGCTCCGCGGCATGTAGGATCTTCCCGGACCGGGGCACGAACCCGTGTCCCCTGCGTCGGCAGGCGGACTCTCAACCACTGCGCCACCAGGGAAGCCCTGCACTATTCTTAAATGGCCATGTCCCCACCATTTGCTATAATATCAGGAGATAATCTCTTTTAATTCACAGAAAAGAAAAGACATTAGGAGAACTTTCCTGTTAATTAACACAATAGAATTACTACATCTGCTCCCATCTTTATCTCCTTTGGTAATTTAACAGAACAGAAGCTCTATTCCTACTAAACCCAATTCCCTTACTACTGATTTGGATTGCATCACCTTCCACTCTCTAAGGATCCTTATTTTGTTCAATACCTTCTCTAATCTGGATCTTTTTCACTATCTTAAACATTCTAAAATCTTCCAAATTGGGAAAAATAATAAAGAAGAGTAAAGCAAAAAAGAAAAGCAAAACCCAGCTCACCTTTCTCCACCTGACTTCTATTACTAATTACCACACTATCTCTTCTTCAAAGGCACAGTTTTTAAAATAATTCTTGAAAATGTTTTTCTATATCTTGGCAATTGTGAATAATGCTTCAGTGAACATGAGAGTGCAATCTTTTTGAGATCTTGATTTCAGTTCTCTTATACATATATATATATATACACACACACGCATATATATACATATATATATACATATATACATTCAGAAGTGGGATTGCTGAATCATATGATATTTCTATTTTTAATTTTTTGAGAAGCCTCCATACTGTTTTCCATAGTGACTATATACCATTTTATATTCCCACCAACAGTGTACAAGAGATCCAATTTCTCCATATTCTCCCCAGTACTTGTTACCTTTGTGTTTTTGATACTAACCATCCTAACAGGTGTGAGGTGATATCTCTTTGTGATTTTGATTTGCATTGCCCTGATGATTAGTGATGCTGAGTACCTTTTCATATACGTTTTGGCCGTTCATATGTCTTCTTTGGAAAATGTATATTCAAATTCTTTGCCCATTTCTTAATCGAGTTATTTGGTTTTTTTCTACTTAGTTGTGGGAATTCCTTACAAATTTTGGTTATTTACCCCTTACCAGATATATGATTTGCAAATATTTTCTCCCATTCCATTGGTTGCCTTTCCATTCTGTTGGTTGTTTCCTTTGCTGTGCAGGAGCTTTTTATTTTGATGTAGTTCTACTTGTCTATTTTTGCTTCTGTGGTCTGTGCTTTTGGTGTCATAGCCAATAAATCATTGCCAAGATCAATGTCAAGAAGCTTTTCCCAAAATGTCCATCGACAGATGAATGGTTCAAAAAATGTGGTATATATTTACAATGGAGTATTTTCAACTTTAAAAGAAGAAGGAGGTTCTACCATTTGTGGCAACAGGGATGAACCTGGAGGACAATACACTAAGTAAATAAGCCAGCCACAGAAGGACAGATACTGCATAATTCTATTTATATGAGGTATCTAAAATAATCAGACTTCACGGAAGCAGAGAATAGAATGTTGGTTGCCAGGGGCTGGGGAAAGGGAGAAATGGGGAGCTGTTGTTCAACAGGTATGAATTTTCAGTTATACAAAATGAATAAATTTGAGAAATCTGCTGTACAAATAGTGTCTGTAGTTAACAGTATTGTTAAGCACTTAAAATTAGTTAAGAGGGTCGATTTCATGTTAAGTGTTCTTACCACACACAGAAAAAATGGGACACAAGGAAGCTTTTGGAGGGGACAGATATGTCTATTACTTTGATTGTGTTAATTGTTTCATGGGTTTATGCATATGTCCAAACTCATCAAATAGTATACATTAAACGTGCCATTTTTTTGTGCATCAGTTGTACCTCCATAAAGATGTTTAAAAATGTTTATCTATATTTGATATCTTCACTTTATTACTTCCTTCTCATGCTTAAACCCACTCCCAATAGAATCCATCTTTTATTACTCCAATAAAAAGTTACTTCATAAGTTATTTCCAAATCCATGGATGCGATGTGAAAATTTTATCTCCTAGTTACTTGACCTGTAAGTAGGATTTGCTTCTGTCTTTGAGACTTGATTATCCTTGACCCCAAAACTCCTCTGGTTTTCCTTTAATCTCTGCAGCAGTTCATTCTCTATCTTCTTTGCAGGTACATATCCTTCTCCTCAGACATTAAATGTTGAAATTCTTCAAAATTCAGTTCTAGGCCATTATGTCCTCTCACTCTAGAACTCATAATATGATTTCACAGAAACACACAGCTTCAGTTACCAACTCCATAAAGTTTGGACATTTGTGTACCTGAGACCTCTAATCTGAATTCTGTAAATCCAGTTGCCTATTTAACATCAAATCTGTTCATTTAAAATATACATAAAGCTAAATACTCATGGTCTCCCTAAACTGCCAAATCTCTCCTCCTTCATTTTCATTTGTCTTAGTGTGTAGTGACACCATTCACCCAGTTGTATAAACCAGGCATCTAACAATAATCCTTGATTTCAACCTCTTGCATCAGCCACTATGTCCTATCCATTATCAATCTTATCCATTTTACCTCCTAGATACTTCCTTAATCTATCTAATGTTCTCTATCTACTCATCGTTGTAAGTGGTAAATTAATGCATGAATATAAATTTCCCTGATTGCTTTGCTTGGTACCTATAGTTTTTATGGCAGAAAAATTTATATAAAAAAAATCCGTTAATCTTCCCTATATCTTCCCTTCTGTTCCTCCATCCTCCTGTCCCCATTTCAAGCAAGTAAACAGGACTCCCTGGAAATCTCTTCCTCAGGAAATATGCCATTTCTAAGCATCAAGGTGTGAAGGAGTAGATTACAAGGCAGTTGGAGGATTAAAGGCCAGCGAGTACAACAAGCCTTGTTACTGGATAGAGCCTTGGAGCTGCACCAACTCATTAGAGGGATGTAGTTGAGAGAGATATAGGGAAGGCATGTAATACGCATGGTGTATCTATCTCATCAAGTATTTCAGCATCCCAAACATTATACAGGAACATTTATAAACGGCACATGAAGGTATTGGTGTCCCGGTCTCAGAAGACCAGAAGGACCTCCACAACACTTTCATGTTACAGGGTTTTTATACCACTTTGGTAGTATAAGGTACCTCTAATAATGGCTGAGTCTAAATTCTCTACCTGCTCAGTTATTTAAAGAATTAAATTCATTTAAATCAAGTAAAGAATCAGTAGGTTTATAGCAGCTCATAACTGCTTACTTTTTAAAAAAAATTTATTTATTTATTATTTTTGGCTGTGTGTTGGGTCTTCGTTGCTGCACGCGAGCTTTCTCTAGTTGCGGCGAGCAGGGGCTATTCTTCGTTGCAGTGCGTGGGCTTCTCACTGCGGTGGCTTCTCGTTGTGGAGCATGGGCTCTAGGTGCGCGGGCTTCAGTAGTTGTGGCGCACGGGCTCTAGGGCGCAGGCTCAGTCGTTGTGGCGCACGGGCTTAGTTGCTCCGCGGCATGTGGGATCTTCCGGGACCAGGACTGGAACCGGTGTCCCCTGCATTGGCAGGCAGATTCTTAACCACTGCGCCACCAGGAAAGCCCCTTAACTGCTTACTTTATGTAGAAAAGTTGTCACCAATATATGGCAAGAACTTTGCTTGTATAATTTTCACTAACTGGAATAATACAACTTCCACAAGAAAACTGAAAAAGAATGAACTAGGGAGCAAAACGTTTTTATCCTTTGAGCCATTCTGTTTTTAAGGGTCCTTGTAAGCTCTGATGTTTTATCTCTGAGAGAAAGAAAAAAATATTTTTTAAATTGGAAATTTAGAGATTTTTTTTAAAGCTAAAATGAAAGATCTTGGTACTAATTGAGTGTATAGTATTGTGTCATATGCTTTATCATTCAATTTATAGAACTAATTGCCCATGTGTACCTATAATAGGGGAGGAAAAATAACGGTTTTAGTCTCAGTATAGATATTGCATGATAAAAGGGGAATGATGACCATCTCCATTTCCAAAGGGAGAACAGGAATTCAAAACATGCTATGCCAGAAAATGTTTAATTCAGCATTTTAAAATATTTTGAGCATTTTGAACTCAATGTTTTTGTAACTTCTAAAAAAGTATAATGTATATACATAATTTCCACACATTTAAAATGAGTTGTTAAACTGTTAAGACCTGACTTTTTTCTCAAAATTAAGGTATGCTAGTCAGACCTGAGAATAGCCTCCAGAGGGCGACCAAGTTTCTTCCCTGCAAACAACTGCATCAAAATTTAATATCGCTTCCAACCAAAGCAAGGACTTTCTAAAGTTAAAATTTGAAAAGACAGTGATAATAGTTAATCCTTGAAAAATACCATGACCCAGAGTCTGAGTAGCTCTGCAAATATTGGTTGTTTAAGGAGACCACCTATAATTTGATGGTTTAGTGGAGCAAGGGCCTTTGAATCTAGACAAATCTCACAAAGCTACTAGATCAGCAAAACTTGTCATCAGTTCACGCATGCTCTAATTTTCTTGCTCACTGAAATCTACCTGTTCTAAGCACCTTGTATTAGCAGAGTTTGGCTCTTGCATTTCAACAGACTTAAGGCCTTAAATTCAAGGGTCAGCTCTACAATTGGTTGATATATTACTTTGTAAACAGAGTTTCATCTATGGAATGGGATAAATATCTTCCTTATGTCTCATTGTTTTGTGAGAATTAAATTAGATAAATATATGAAAACACTTAGCACAATGACTGGTAGGTAAACATTACCTTCTGCCCATTCCTTTTGCCCTCCCTTTTTTTCTCCTTAAATTGAGAAAAATAGGATCTTATTACATCATTCACTTCAATGTTTTAGTGCTATATCACTCTTCCATTACTTTTTCCCAAAGTATATTTTTAAAAATCTCACAGAAATAAAGTAGTGATTAAGTTTAAATAATTGATATTTCTCAATCCCTAGACAGAAGTATATCAAATAACAGTAGGTTTCTTAATCCTTGACTGATAATGACTAGACAATAAAGAAGTATTTCTAATTGGGCGATCCATCCAATTGGCTCTCACCTTGTACCAATGGATTATTTTTTTTCTACTTATTTCATCTTTATTAAAGCTACATCACAGAGAACATTAGTTGAGTTTACCTTGTAACTGCCCTTTCTCATTATTCCTGACCTGTATCGAGCTAGCAGACAGTTACTTTTGATTCTTCTGATAAAGTTTCTAAAGTATTGCTTTTCTTTACTCCTATAGATCATGCCCTTATAAAATAACCTTCCTGAAGGTAACGCTAATTTTAGCTACTGATCAAGATGGCCTTAATGTTTCCCTCAGTTTGGCTAAACTTCAGACAGGTTTCTTCCTTACCATAGGCCCCTAACCTCCCTTTTCTGAAAACATTTACTTTAAGAAACTTGAAATTGTAAACTCTTTCTCTGCCCCTTTGAGACGTAAATTTTCTCCTAGTCACTTGATAATTTTACAACCCGGAAATGTCTTTCTCAAGGACCTGGGAGTCAACTCTTTGAAATATAACCTTCAAGAAAGGTATTGCCCCTAGTTCCCAGTCTCTGTGGGGAGTATAGGAGCCTAACTTTGATAAGAGCCAAAGCAAACAGAGATGGTCTAATTATATTGACCAAACTCTTCCCCAGCATCCTCTACTATTTTTCCTACAGCTCATCCTGGCATCTAAAAACTTCCCTGCCTTTTGTTTCAGCAGAACGGAGTTCAGTCTCTCTCCCCTATTACAAAATCATCTTGAGTAAAGTACTCCTTGCCTGTTTAACCATCTGGTGCAATTTTTCTTTGACATCACTCCATCACACACTCCAAACTGCCTACCACTTTCAGATTAATCTTATAAAATTTTGTATATGTGCTGCTGAAGTGAGCACAATCTTTATAGAACTTTGAATCACTCCATATTTCCTGTGGCATAAAGCCCACCATTCAAACTTCTCCACAGTCTTATACCTTCCAAACTCATTAGTGTTATCTTCCAATTCCTGAATTTTCTCCTCCAATAATATTAGTACATTTTCTTCCTAAACATGGCTAACATTTCCCCATTTTGAGATTTCATGTCTCTTCTAATTTTTTTTAACATTTGGAAATTTTATTATACTGTATTTGTCCATAACAAATAAAATAGAAATTTTTTCAAGTCTTTGCAAATAATTTAATACAAGGTATTAAGAACACCAGTGATGAAATTGCTGAGAAGTAAAGAAGGGCCACCTAGATAATGGAGTGATTAGTAGGAACAGGAATTTACTTTTACCCCTATGCTGGAAAGGCAAAGTTAAGGAGAAGGTTGTAAAGGAGTCCAGGGCCAGGTTAAATGATCAATGTCAGACCATACCAGTTCTGTCTCATTGGAGTTGGAGCTGTGGAAGTTACACAGTTGCTGCTGGAGAATCTTCACAAAGTAGAGGAAGAAAGGGAGAAATCTCGTAGCTTATCCCTAAACTCCCATATACCATCAGTTGCTTCTTTTTGGCTTCACCTGATCAGAAGTAAGCTGCCTGTATGAGTCTGCTATTATGTGATACAAAACAGATCCAAGAAGGAACAATGACTAAATTCAAGAAAAAGCAGTCCAAAACTAGTATTTTTGGTTGAATGTTGTGCAACAGTCTGTTTTCTGTATTTTTTCTAACTTTATTGAGATATAATTGACATATAGCATTGTGTAAGTTTAAGGTGTACAACCTGTTGGTATGTTACATGTTGTGAAATGATTACCACAGCAGAGCTAGTTAACACTACTCCGTTACCTCACATAAATACCATTTCTTTTTTTCGGTGAGAACATTTAAGATCTACTCTCTTAGCAACTTTCAAGTATATAATACAGTTCTGTTAACTGCAGTCACCATGCTGTAGATTAGATTCCCAGAAATTCATCTGCTAACTGGATATTTTACCCTTTGGTCAATATCTCCCCATTTCCCCCAACCCCAACCCCTGGCAACAACCATTCTATTCTCTGTTTCTCTGGGTTTGGCTGTTTTAGAGTCTACAATTTAGTTATATCATACAGTATTTATTTTTCTCTCTCTGACTTATTTCACTTATCATAATGCCCCAAGGATCCATAAATGTTGTTGCAAGTGGCAGGATTTTCTTCTTTTTCATGGCTGAATAATATTCCATCTATGTATATACCACATCTTCTATATCCATTTATCCATGTATGAACACTTTGGTGGTTTCCATTTCTCGGCAATTGTGAATAATGCTGCAATGAACATGTGAGTGCAGATATCTCTTCGAAATAGTGATTTCATTTTCTTTGGATATATATATACCCAGAAGCAGGATTGCTAATGTATGGTAGTTTTCTTTTTAATTTTTTGAGGAGACTCCATATTGTTTACCATAGTGGCTGTACCAATTTACATTCCCACCAACAGTGCACAAGGGTTTCCTTTTCTGCATCCTTGTCAACACTTGTTACCTCTCAGTCTCTTTGAGGTGATATCTCGTTGTAGTTTTGATTTGCATTTCCCTGGTGATTAGTGATGTAGAGCATCTTTTCATGAACCTGTTGGTGATTTGGATGTCTTCTTTGGAAAAATTTTTATTCAGTTCTTCTGCCCAAGTTTTAATTGAATTGTTTGGAAATCTATATCTATCTATATCTATATATCTATATCTATATATATCTATATATCTATATCTATATATATCTCTCTATATATAGCCATTGTATGAGTTCCTTATATATTTTGGATATTAACACCTTATCACATACATGATTTGCAAATATTTTCTCCCATTCTGTAGCTTGTCCTTTCATTTTGTTGATTGTTTATTTTTCTGTGTAGAAGCTTTTTAGGTTGATGTAGTTCTACTTATTTATTTTGCTTTTGTTATGTGTGCTTCTGTTGTCATATCCAAAAAATCACTGCTAGAACATGTTTCCCCTATGTTTTCTTCTTGAAGTTTTCTGGTTTCACTTCTTATATTTAAGTCCTTAATCCATTTCAAGTTAATTTTTGTGAGTGGTGTAAGATAGGGCTTCACTTTAATTCTTCTACATGTGGTTATCCAGTTTTCCCAGCACTGTTTATTGAATAGGCTCTCTTTTTACCATTGAGCATTCTTGTCTCCCTTGTCAAATATTAGTAGAGTGTACATGTGAGACTTTTTTTCTGGGCCCTCAATACGGTCCCACTGCTCTTTGTCTCTTTTGCTACCAGTGTGATAATGTTTTGATTATTATACCTTTGTAGTATATTTTGGAATCAGGAAGTGTGATGCTTTCAGCTTTGTTCTTTCTCAGGATTGCCTTGGGTATTTGGGGTCTTTTGTGGATCTATACTAATTTTAGGATTTTTTAAAATTTCTGTGAAAAATGCCATTGGAATTTTGATGGGGATTACATTGAATCTATAGATGACTTTGGGTAGTATGGACATTTTAACAATATTAATTATTCTGATCCATGAACACGGGATAGCTTTCCATTTATTTGTGTATTCTTCAATTTCTTAATTCACAGTATTACAGTTTTCAGTGTACAAATCTTTCACTTCCTTGCTTAAATTTATTCCTAAGTATTTTATTGTTGTTGATGCTATTGTGAATGGGATTGTTTTCTTTTTAAAATATTTCACTGTTAATGTATAAAAACACAACTGATTTCTGTTTGCTGATTTTGTATCCTACAACTTTACTGAATTTGTTGATTAGTTTAACAGATTTTTTTTAGTGGAGTCTTCAGGATTATTTATATATAAGATCATATAATCTGCAAGCAAAAGCAGTTTGACTTCTGCCTTTCCTGTTTGGAAGCCTGTTATTTCTTTTTCTTGCCTGATTGCTCTGTCTAGGACTTCCAGTACTACATTGAATAGGAGTGGTGAGAGTGGACACCTTGTTTTATTCCTGATTTTAGAGGAAAAGCTTTCAAACTTTCACCATTGAGTATGATGTCTGTGTGTGCACTCTTTAAGAGCAGAGTCTAAGTTTCTTACAGCCCTCTGGTAAGCCCCACTGGTTTTCAAACCAGCTAAGAGGGGCTTGTCTTCCTGGTGTTAGACCCCAGACCTGGGGTGCCTAATATGTGGTTCAAGCCCCTCCCTCCAGGGAGGATCCCCAAGCCTGTGATACCCCCCTCCTCTTCTGCGTCTTCACTAGTGGTGTGGGTCCCAACCTGATTGCTTCTCCTCCTCTCTGACCAGACTCTGTGTGGATCTTTCTTTATAACGTTTACTGTAGAAGAGCCATCTTGCTAGTCCCCAGGTCTATTTCAACGAGAGTTGTTCTATATGTATTTGTAACTTTGATGTGTTTGAGAGTGAAAGCAGCATCCTCCTACTCTGCTATCATGATTACTCCCCTATCAACCATTATTTCTTTAAATAAGCTTTCTGACTCTTTCCCCCTCTCTTCTTCTGGAACTCAAATAATTTGCAAGGTATTTCTTTTGATGGTATCCCATAGATCATAAAGACTTTCTTGACTCTTTCATATTCTTTTCTCTTTGTTCTCCTCTGACTGGACAATTGCAAAGTTCCTATCTTCTAATACAGAGTCTTTTTTTCTGCTTGATCCATTCTGCTATTGATGCTCTCTATTGCATTTTTATTTTTTATTTATTTTTATTATTATTATTTTTTGCGGTACGCAGGCCTCTCACTGTTGTGGCCTCTCCCACTGCGGAGCACAGGCTCCGGACACGCAGGTCCAGCGGCCGTGGCTCATGGGCCCAGCCGCTCCGCGGCATGTGGGATCCTCCCGGCCCGGGGCACGAACCCGTGTCCCCTAATCGGCAGGCGGACTCTCAACCACTGCGCCACTAGGGAAGCCCTCTATTGCATTTTTAAATTTCATTCATTGTATTCTTCAGCTCCAGAACTTCTGCTTGATTCTGTTAAATGATTTCTATATTTTTGTTAAAGTTCTCATTTTGTTCCTGTATTGTTTTTCTGATTTCATTGGATTGTCTTTCTGTGTTATCTTGTAGCTCATTGAGTTTTCCTAAGACAGCTATTTTGAATTCTTTATTAGGTAAATCACTTATCTCCATGTCTTTTGGATCAGGTACTGTAAGATTATTGCAATCTTTTGGTGGTGTCATGTTACCTTGATTTTTCATATTCCTTGAAGTTTTGCACTGTTAACTTTGCGTTTGAAATAGCAGCCACATCCACTAGTCTTACTAACTGCCTTGGGAGAGAAATATTTTCCATCAGCTCTACTAGGGATTCTGAAGCTTTTTAAATGCTTCTATGGATATGCCTACTCCATGCTTTTTGCTCCTTCTTGTGGCAGAATTCTTAAGCTCGTATGCCTTCTCTGGATCATGCAACCTACCAGGCCAAGTGCTGACAGCTTCTCTCTTGTTTTCCCAAATGTGGTGCTAATGCTCAAGTTTGTGGTCTCTCCCTGGCCCACAGATTCTACCAGGCTTTTTGTGTGTGTTAGTTAGCCATCTGCCAAAGCGCTCTCTTACTGCTGCCATTGGGAGCACACAGAGCTAGGCAGCCACAGAGTGGATGTGTGTGTGAGCGAGGCACACGGAGTACCTAGGGCCCATAAGCCAGTTGTGGGGAATGTGTGGGTGAGGCATCCCCAGTGGCTCTTGGGCAGGCTTCTTCATGGACTCTAGGATGCATTTAGTAGGATTCACATCCTTTTAATACCTTTTTTTTTTTTTTTTGCGGTATGCGGGCCTCTCACTGTTGTGGCCTCTCCCGTTGCGGAGCACAGGCTCCAGACGCGCAGGCTCAGCGGCCATGGCTCACGGGCTCAGCCGCTCCGCGGCATGTGGGATCCTCCCAGACCGGGGCACGAGCCCGCGTCCCCTGCATCGGCAGGCGGACTCCCAACCACTGCGCCACCAGGGAAGCCCCTTTTAATGCCCTTTGAGAGTCTTATCTGCCATTCTCCCTCCTCCCCTAATCCCCCTCCAGTCATGCAGTTCACAATTCAGTACTCTGGATGTGGCAAGAGAGAAAAGGGCCTCTTTGGCAGCATCCTGCACAGCTGGAGAAGTCAGGTGACAATAGCCTATTTTCAAATTACAGTCTTCCCATTTATTTTCTCTGTAGTCTTTACCAATTACTTTACTTCCCTAAGCCCTAATTTTCTCATCTCTCAAAAAAAATAAAGATAATACCCATCTCACTGGGTTGTTTTGAAGATTAAATGAAACAAGACAGATAAAGGGTTAACTAATACTTGAATATAGAGTGTGCTCCAGAAATGAAAACCATCATGATTGTCTTTCTTACTATTATTTAAATTGCTGTTATTATTATTACCTTTTAATTTTCTTCCAAATAGAATCTTATTTCAATGTCCAGCTCAAATGACATCAGTTCCATATAGACTTCTCTGATCATTTCCTCTAAAATGCTAGGAATTTATTCCTACTCTAAATTCCTGTAGTGTATATTATCCAATTTATTTATTTGACATTTATCTTTGAGTTTATTTGATTATATGTCATCTCTCCCAACAAGAGTATAAAGTTCCAGAGTATAAGGACTGTTGTTTATGTATTTGCGTATCTCACATAGGAATTAGTGTGGCACACTGTGCAGAAAAAGTGCTTCATGAAAATGTGTTAAATGACTAAAAGATTGAATTAATCACTAACTCTACTGTAGCTTTGCTGATAAATGGACAAAGTTCATAACTGTGTTTGGGATATGCTATGAAATTCTAGATTTTATAATATTCAGAATTTATGAATTTTCATACTGGCTCTTGGTTAAAAACACCCTGTAAAAATAACTTGGGCAATTTTTAGCCTAAAGAGATTAATAAAGATTTTTTCCCATTTGTTACAGTTTTATAAATATTAAGAATTGCCTCTAGAACTTTCAGTATCCTGCCATGTATAGCTGTGGGAAGGTGCTTAGCTGAATATAGACATCTGTTATTTTTGAGCCCTACCTATACTTGAAAGCAAAAAGATGGTCATAGTAATAACAATGCCATGCATTTTTATAGTGCTCTATAATTATTTTGTCTTCATGGTAGATGAGGCTATCTAAGAGGCTTGTGCAGGCTTCCTGGTGGGAGAGTCTGGTTCCTGCCCACTGGTGGGTAGAGCTGGGTCTTTCTTGTCCCTCTGGTGGGCAGGTCTGTGCTCAGGAAGACTTTAAGCAGCCTATCTGCTGATGGGTGGGACTGTGTTCTTGCCCTGTTTGTTGTTTGGCCTGAGGCATCCTAGCACTGGAGCCTACAGGCTGTTGGGTGGGGCTAGGTCTTGAGGAGGAAATGGCAGCCTCCAGGAGTGCTCACGCTGATGAGTACTTGCCAGAATTGCCGCTACCAGTGTCTTTGTCCCTGCAGTGAGTCACAACCACCCCTGCCTCCGAAGGAGACCCTCCAATACCAGTAGGAAGGTCTGGCCCAGTCTCCTATGAGGTCACTGCCTTTTTCCCTGGGTCCTGGTGCACAGGGAACCCGTGTGCGCCTTCCAAGAGTGGAGTCTCTGTTTCCCCCAGCCTTGTTGAATTCTTGTGATCAAACCCTGCTGGCCTTCAAAGCCAGATTCTCTGGGGGCTCCTCCTCCTATTGCCAGACCCCCAGGCTGGGAAGCCTGATGTGGGACTCAGGACTTTCACTCCTGTGGGAGAACTTCCACAGTACAGTTATCCTCCAGTTTGTGGGTTGCCAACCTGGCAGGTATGGGATTTGATTTTATCGTGTTTGCACCCCTCCTACTGTCTCGTTGTGGCTTTCTTCTTTGTCTTTGTATGTAGGGTATCTTTTCTGGTAGGTTCCAACATTATTTTTTTCGATGGTTGTTCAGCAGTTAGTTGTGACTTTGGTGGTTTAGTAAGAAGGGGTGAGCTCACATCCTTCTACTCTGCCATCTTGCCGACCGAAAGAAAAACTTTATTGTCTTCGTGTATTCATATAGCATAGCAAGGAAATTCATATTATATATGCAGTCCCCAAGAGTATTTTTTTATCAGTTTGAATTTTATCAACCTTATTATTCATGGCTGATTAATTAAAAAAGAAAAGCCTGTGTTAGGGGATGGCCCTGAGATTGTCTTCTGTCAAGGCAGGGGCAAGGCTTGAGAGGGATAAAGGTGGGCTTCATGAGTGAGCGGAAAGGCATTCTAGTATAGGGCTGTCTGAGGAGGAAAAACCAGGACAGAGAAGAGAGAAATCACAATGTAAGAAAGATAGACGAGTGTTATCAAGGCAGCTTTCCTTTCTTCCTCACATCTATTTTCTTCTTTCTTTGACTCTTCCTCCCAACTTATTTTTTAAACCACATATCCCTAATGGTGGATACCTTCAGTTGAGGATAAGAAGGATAGCTCCAGAAGTAGCACAGTTGTAGTATCATTCACTTCTGTCCTTAGTTTAAAACACTCTTACCTGTGCACACCTTTACTCATTAGCCAAAAACCCCCAAATAGAATTGAGAATGGCAAGGGCAGGCAGGGGACTGCTGGTGAGTGCTAAGGAGGAGGATCCCAGGGGGAGGAGGGAGTCAGAGGTAGCAAATTGCAGAGTGAGAGGAAAAGGTAAGCACTTGTGGCTGAACTAAACTGGGATGTCATCCACATTACAAGAAAACAAAACAAAATGAAAGGATATATGGGCAAAGAGACTGTAAGTTAGTGATAGCTTTGCTTAACTTCTTGATGCCTTTATTATTCTTCTAGAATTTCTCATGATGCCGCAGAAGACACATTAAAAATTGGGAATTACAGGTATATAATGGATTAAGTCAATAAATTCAATAGCATGTGCTCAGTCTTCACGCTGAAGTTTTATTTTATCGTTTAATATCTAGAAATGTGTTTTACTGCTCTTCCCATTTCCTAGATTTTAAAAGTAAATATGACATAAAATTAGAATTAACCAAACGTTCATTCCTGACTCTGAAATCCAGATCTCTAATTCTTATTCTAGCCAGCACCCTGATCCTTCTTTGCCCTCACAAATACTGCTCTTTATTTCTCTAGGTAAATCAAGAAATCTTAATTTATCTTACAATATTAAAGTGGGTTTATTATGTATAAAAGATATGAAATTTTATTTGTGTGATTATACATTTATATATTATTTTTAAAAATTCCACCCGTATAAAACTCATTGGGCAGTGAGTCAGACCAAATTGAAGTCAGTATTCCAGTTATCTTCTTGAGAATACAGTGGAACCAAGATATAAGAGTATATCTTTTCCATCATTCATACCTTAGATCCATAGTATAGACCTCAAACAATAATAAACTACATTTGTTAAGGCCACAAAGAGGAGATAAAAAAATAACTTTTGTTATAATGATTCACTGTACTATAGTACAGTTTGAACAGATGGCAAGGATTAAGTTTACCACTTTTCCTTTCCTCTGATTTCCCTTGCTTCACCCCTGTTAAACGAATGACTCTTCAGCCACATTCTAGTAATAATAAGTGATTTGCAGGTTTAGGTGACAAAGAGAGTCACTTGCCCCTAGGCAGTGAAACGATTTCTTTAACTGATTTTGATACTTCACTAGAGCTACTTTGTCCTCTAATTTTGTAAACACTACATGCCAGGCAGTGCAGTCAGTGCTTTACAAATATTTTTAATGGGTCCTTACAAAAATCATGTGAGGTATGTTTTAGTATTCTCCATTTACAGTTGAGGAAATTAAAGCACAACTTAGTAAGCAGTGGAACTGGAATTTAAATCCATCCAAATTTATTTAATTCTGATTCTTATATTCTTATACATTTTAAACACTGTCTTTATAACATAAGGAAACAATTTACAGTACAATATTAAATATGGTGGAATACTGTTACTTGTGCTTTTTAATGACATAATACCAAAACCACAAGCTTTATTAGTATAAAATGCCAGAAAACTGCATCTAATGGCATGATACAACCATGACGTAAAAGGTAAAGTGAAGGAAGATTAATGAGGACTATAATTGCCCTTACTCTTCACCCAGATGGCTGAACTGTGCTAAGAGGAGCTACCTTTATGGGTACTATGAAAGCCATTATGTAGTAAAACTTTTAAACAGGGATGTCATTACTAGTGGACTCAACCATAGAAGTGTTATGCCAGAGGAGAGAGGTGAGAACAGAAGTTAGGAGAAGTAGCCAAAAATTGGGAGCTAGGAGATATCAAAATATGGTCAGGATGGGGGAAAACCATAGAAGAGATGTTAATAGAAATAAAAGAGGATTAGTGAGGATGAGGTAAGCATAGTACAGTATGAGAGGAAAGTAGAAAGCATCATGATTGATGATTCAAGCTGCAAAATCCCCATGTTCTTTAGGCAACCATTTCTGTAGACTCTTAACATGTGAAGACCATATTCTTTCTGGACTATATTTTCATTCATGTAAATATTTCATTGAAAATTGTATCCATTCACAACTGAAAATGGAAAGGCTACATTTTTGCAGAGTTTTCTGGTGGGATCCAGTTACATTGTCAAAGACCAGTTTCCAAATGGGAACACACCTTTGGGTTCAGACTCCTCGTCTATAGCTGCCATAATGATCAATTAAGAACCAGAACTACTCTTTATTTAAAATTATAGAATCTATATTGTATTATTTCACTCACATGTGGAATATAACAAACAAACAAATAAGCACACAAAATAAATGAACAAACCAAACAAAAACAAACACTTAGATACTGAGTAGTGGTTACCAGAAGGAGAGGGGTGGTAGGATGGCAAAATTGGTAAAGAGGATCAATTGTGTAGTGATGGATGGAAAGTAAATTTTTGGTTGTAAGCACGCTATAGGGTATATAGAAGTATAAGTATAATGTTGTACACATGAAACTCATAGACTATTGTAAACCAATGTTACCTCAATAAAAAAAATAAATCTAAAAGTATGATAGAGTCCATGACTCCTTGAAGCACCTCTAAACCTCATATTGGAAGTGTTATAATAGGTCTGGAAGTACAGAGAGCAAAATAGTACTCAGATGGACTAATTGTGCAAAGGGTGGTATAATAGATTGGAAGCACAAGAAAAGAGTAAAGCCTCTAGGTTCATGACACTAATTTCTCAGATCAAAACCAGTAATGTCTGCCTGCATTTGCAGAAGGGCTGAGTTGTAGGAATGTGTCAGACAGAATGTTATATTTGATCCTTTATACAGATGGACTCCTCTTGTTTATGATACAGTAGCTGTCACTTTGTCTCTTTTAAAATATTTTTGTGTTTTATAGGATTCTTATCTGAGGCTGATGGTGAGAGTACAAAAATATTTGAGGAGGTAATGGAATTTTTGAATTATATTGCAACTGATATCAAGTAGTATTATTTTGTATGGAAGTATGGAAAAAGTTTATGAATCAATATCACTGTATTGAAGTGGGGATCCTAGTTGTCTTAATTATAGGAAGTATAACATATGCATATGATGGATTGGCATGTTAACTTATAGGATGGGGTGAAAAAAAATCACATGTAGTAAAAACTCAGTTTGAAAATTCCTTAAATAATCCATAGAGTAAATTATTCATGGTTTTGTGTTTACAACCCTGCATAGCAATTTTAATGCTAGAGCATGAGAAACATTGATTTAGACCAATGAAAGCTGCCAGCCATGGGAATGTCTACAATCAGAGATCTTAGTTTTCAAACCATTCTGTCTTTACAGTAATTATCAAACACTTAGCTGTGGTAGATGATTCTAAAGTATTTCTGCTTTTTTTCCCTAAGATTTATCTTATATTCTTTTAATGTTAAACCTCTGTATTCTTAATACAAAGCATTAGATTTTTTTATTGCTGTGAAGATTAAGCAAGATAATAAATGTGGATATTCACAGCACAAGGTCTGACATGTATTATACGCTGAAATATATTTGCTGGATTTGAGTCAAAATCTTCCTTGATTCTACATAAGCTATTATTTGAAAACTTGAAGAGTGTAGCCACCCATTTCCATGTATTCCAGACCAATATTTCCTGTTATGTTACCACTGAAGAGCCCTCATTCTTAAGCCTTTGTTCATTGATGTTATAACCCTCTATAGAGCACTTTTTATAATGTGACTTCATCGTAAGGTGAAATAATTTTCCAGCGCCGACCTCACATGGCCCTATAGCTATTGAGCTATAGAAGCAGTAGAAGGAAGATCTGAAAATATAGATTAAGGAATCATCAACCCAGAAGAGATAATTAAATACATGAAAGTCAGTGAGGTCTATAGGAGTGGTAGTGCAGAGAGAGTAGACTCTAGGGTTATCACTGTATTTGGGGGCTGTGTGAGAAAAAAGAAGAGTGAAATATACATGAAGTGGAATATTATGAGAATTAAGTACTAAAGAAGCCAAAGAGGAGAATATATTTTTTAAAAGGATGGGAGTAACTATACTTCTCACCAGATATTTGTGGCTCTCTACTTTCTGAGCACATGGGAGACTTCATGTTTTGGATTATACATGGGTTGGTGGGACATGTAATTTTGGCCAATGATGTGTGAGTGGACTTGACATATGTCACTTCTAGGTTGGAGCAGTTAACTCGTGTGAGACATTTTGGAGTTCTTTTTTCCATCTAATTTGGGAAATGACAATGTTCAAGATGGTGGCTGCTCCTCCATCTTGATTACCTGAGTGAGATGAGAGAGCCTTTGGCTCCCATTTCCCAGCTAACCCATGATGGTCTTATTTCATGAGAGAGATATAAGTCTGCTATTTTAAGTCATTCAAGTTTTGTAATTAGCTGCAACTTCACACATCTTAGGTTATTTACTGTAGCATACCTTCACATATTCTCATTAATCAGAGTAAGTAGGTGGAAAATGAGACATTTAGCAGAAATGCAAGGTGTGTGAAGAATGAGACAAGGACATTAGTTTTAGCTCATTAGATATATTAATATCTCTCTATATACGTATGTATATGTGTGTACATATGTGCATATATGTTATATATACATAACATATGTATATATATATATATATACATATGTATATATCAAGAAAGACAGCAAAGAGGGGGGAGAGAGAGAGAGTGAGAGTGAGAAAGAGCGTGTGAGAGCATTTTGTGTAATGAGAAAAAAACATAAATAAGAAGCATGTTATGGAGGAAATAAGTGATGAAAAAAATTTGTGGACTTTCCTCTGACATGTTTGACCATAAAAGGAAGAAGAATAGGAAGGCATTAGAGGAAGCATCAAGCACAGGTAAGACTTTCACATTTTTTCTTCCAGAGGATGAGAAGACCAGTACATATTTGCAAATAGAAAGAAATGATAATAAAGGAGGGAGAGATTCGGGGCAAGGGGTGCTAGAATACCTGGGATGACAGAGTGGGACAAGGTCCTAAGATTCAGGATTAGATAGGATTGAATTCAGTGATGAGTTTCTTAGGTTTATTCTGGAGGAGGAATGCTCCTTTCTTTGTAAATGGAGGGAAAATGAGAGATGTAGAAGCATGAATGTGTTCGATATTAGCATCAAAAATGCATCTTACATTTTATCAGCAAAGCGTGGTAGATCTTAAATTCCAGTATTTTAAAGCCCATGATATAAATGCTAATCATTGTCATTATTTTTGTCATACTGTCATACTGTGACATAAATGTCATACTGTGGACAGCTCCCCTTCTGTGCTTATTCTGCTCAGAGCCTCCCATATAGCACTTCTCAACTTTTGAAGCAACCCTTCTCAGAGACATTTGCAAACTGTACTTCACACCCTGAGTTTTAAAAACCACAAAATTATATCCAGAGCAGCTAACAATTTTGCAAAAGGTCTATCACCTTGAAAAGAATAACTTTCCAGGAGTGCAAAGTTTACCTAACAAACAAATTTCCCCTGTGAGAGGAAGAATATGTGGAAGCAAAATTATAGAGGGAAAAAATCACTTAACTCTATCTAACCCCTTGAAGTGGAAATTAGACCAATGTGTAACTCAGAAATTACATATAAATGCCAAGATCTAAACTAGTGGTTCTGAAATTTCCATAGGTGTCAGTATCACTTGGTAAGCTTTTTAAAATTGCAGGCATTGGGGACACACTGAAATCTGTGTCAGAATACTGAAGAGGGGTCCAAGCCTTTGTCTTTTTGTAAGATCACCAGGTGAATTTCTGCTCTCCAAAGTTCTAGATTTATTGATCAGAACATTTCCCATTAAGCTGATAGCTCTTGAATTCCTTTAAAGCAGTGGGAGAAGTGTTGTCTGGTTCTGAGTAGAGTAGCTGTACTACTTAGGGACCAAAAAAGCCAGGATCATAGACCACAGGAATTTACAATCTGAGAGGGATTTTGGTGCTTGTCTTGCACATCTTCACATTTTATCGGTGTGGAGACTGTGCCTTAAAACTGTTGAATCCTTTTTGTGAACTGGCACATAGGGCTGACAATTGAATCTAAGACTTTGGCTTCAACCTTTAACTCCAATGTTTGACATCAAGTGCACTCATATGGCTTTCTTCTGCTGAAATTATTCTACCATCTTTTGAGAAAACATTATTTCTCATAACTCTAGACATCCTGCTTTCCTCTAAGTGTTCCAATTTTCAAGGGAAAAAGAAAGCGGTACAGTTTGTGGGCTGATTTCCTAAATTTTATATATTTGTGGGAGAGGCAAATAACACCTGTGCATGGAATGATTTGAAGCACTGCTCTCACAAACATATATATTTGCTGTTTGCCCTGTCCTCTTGCCCTACCTCAAGCACAGAGTTTCTTACTTTCCTCCACAAGAAATTGGGGATTTAAGTAATTTCTTTTTACGGTGGTTCTTTAAATGACTACTATGTTGGAAAGAGCTGATTCATTATTTTAAAAATAGCTTTACAAAACAAATGGGTTTTTGATTGGTTCCTTCTGTGACTGGAAGCCTTCAAGGCAGAAAGGAACTGCTAGAGGCCTTTTGTTTGAGAGAAAGAAAATATTTTGATACTATAAGTGGGTTGGAGAGTACAAAAGGGGGATTGAGAGGAAACCAAAGATAAATAATTTATTGAATGGTATTTCTGGGGATTAGCCTGAAATGTGCCTGATAAAACAATACTGAGGAGTCAAGGGAGGGGCCTCACATTGATTATTTTCTGCCTTTTTCACCATGAAATGAAAATTTAAACCCAAGTCAACATGTTTATAAACAACTTTGGATATTAAATTCCCTGTATTTGAAATACCTAACATGATTTCTTGGACTCTGTAATGCTATAAAACTCTATTAGGGGATGCATTCCAAGATTTGGTAAAAAGAAAAAATATTTTGGTTATTATTTATTTTTGTTCCTGTTAGATTCATTGATATTTTTGTATTGGAGTATTTAGTGTATTGTTGTTGGTTTAAAAAAAAATTCTCATGGCCTACAATTCTATAAACAGAAATTAAAATATAATATTGAGTAGAAGAAAATAAAAAAATTAGGTAACAGTTTTAAATAAAGCCTGCGTGTCAAGAAAAAAAATGGTTGAACAATTCAAAATACAGCTAGGAAAATGATATGAACAAGTGATTTGAAGGAATGCCAAAGAGCATTGTACAGTAATATGAAATTAAGTTCAGTTACACAATGAATTGGGGTACTTCACATAAAGACATCAGTGACACACTATTTTTTATTTTCCATTACATCCATAAAAATGAAAAAGAATGCCATCATCCAAAATTGGCAAAGCTGTGGGAAAATACACATTCTCATGTACTTTTTGAGAGTGTGTGAATTTGTCTGTCATCTTTCAGTGGGGGTTAGTTAGCATCACCTACTGCTATTTAAAACGTCCATATCTTTGATACAGAAATGCCACTTCTAGGAGTGCATGCTAAATAAAAAAACCCACATGGGCACAAACCAAAACAGTTGGAGTTAACTAAATTTATGGTATATCAATACTAGGTAATATTAAATAGTTGTTTAAAAGAGTAAGAGCTTCATATACTAAAAGAGAGAGCTGTAGGGACTTCCCTCGTGGTCCAGTAGTTAAGACTCCACGCTCCCAATGCAAGGGGGCCTGGGCTCGATCCCTGGTCAGGGAACTAGATCCCTCACGCTGCAACTGAAGATCCTGCAACTAAGACCCAGCGCAGCCAAAGAAAGAAAGAAAGAAAGAAAGAAATATTTTTACAAAATAGAGAGCTCTTGAAAATAGTAGAACAAAAAGTATTACGAATCTATTTATGATTTTGCCAGTTTATATTTTGTTAATTATGTTGTATTATCTCATATGATACTAGAAAACGTATAGATATGATGTTTAGGATGGTACTATAATGAATACTGTTATACATTGCCCAGAATCCTGATTAAAATTGAAGGATTTCCCACCCCTTCCCAGTTTCTCAGTCGGTGGGCTGCCTGCTGACAGCTGTAGGCTCTCAGTCTTTTCTGGAAATTGCCCTTGGCTAAAAAGTCTTGCTTCAGTAAAGATCACAGGGCCTACACATAATGTCTAGTCATTACCAGGGTAGAAATGCCAAGGCTCCTTACTGTAATGCAGGACAACTCTGAAGGGTCATCCCAGATTTCTCCATGGGCTTGGCTGTAGCCTTGGTCGGGATTGCATTGTAGCCTCCTTTTCCCCTCTGGCCACTCCTGCATCCTTCATTCCCTTGCACAGGTATTGATCATGGGCGCACTTCCTTATAAACCTCTCACACAGCAATCTCTGTTTCAGGATCTGCTTCCCAGAGAAACCAACCTGTAACATTTAAAATTTATTAATAATGTGTACTTCCACTGAGGTAAATTTGAATGGAAGGGAAAAAGAGGGCTCACAATTTTTATTTTATTGACACCTGACTTTGAGCTTTTATTTATGTAAGGTCCATCACACTCTGGGTTTATGTCACAATTTTTCTATCACTATGAAACTATCTTTCTCTAATTTTAAAAATAGGTCAGTAAGTCAATTCTATTTCAATGAGTGAGTTTCAGTTTAAGAAATAACCTTTTACCTTATATTTTTTTAGCCTGAATTTGGAAGTTCACAGTCTTCTTCAAGATTTTATAGATTCTCATGGGCTTTAAGTTCTCCTTGACATGGAATTTCTGTTCACCCAAAAGACTTGGTTCCTGCATGTTCTTCTACCACCACTGACCCTCTTTCCACTCATGCTAGTCCACATTTCACCTTCATCACTTCATCAGCCTCCTCCTTACCTCAAAGCAGCACCACTGTTAAGTGGAATAGCCTTTGTGGTAATGGAGAATAGAGAATAGCATGAAATAGGAATTCACTTACAATTAAAAGTAAGAAATAATTGTTCTCAATGTTCTCTGACAATTTCTGGTACTAATACATCTCAGTGGCCCTTTTTCTCCCTTAAACTGTATTTCATCCACCTCCTCTCTTCTCTTCTGTCTGTTCCAAGACTTCCTAAACCCTGAGACCTCAGCTTGACAGGAACAGATTCTAAAGCCTACTATTTGATTCTTAAAGTGATCTATCTCTCACCCTCTACCCTAGGATATTTTGTGGGCCTACCTTTGCATAAGAAAGAAACTAGTTATGCTGTATGCTAAACAAAAGGTCATCAACCCTAGGATTTCACTCTTAGTAATACAGAAAATGAACATAAGTATTGAAATTTCAATTTCCTTCAACCTCAGGCCAGACTTTTGGGGAGAGCATTGTATACTATACAAGAGTGTACTACATTAAAAATTTTTTTGGTTACAGAAAATTGGCATGTCGCAGTCTGTCTTTTAAACTGAGTGTGATAAACTCCATAAATTAGTAATTTTTTTTTTTTTTTTTTGCGGTACGCGGGCCTCTCACTGTTGTGGCCTCTCCCGC
>NC_041234.1:18221250-18229402 GCF_002837175.3 Physeter macrocephalus | reverse complement strand
GGCATGTGGGATCTTCCCGGACCGGGGCACGAACCCGTGTCCCCTGCATCGGCAGGCGGACTCTCAACCACTGTGCCACCAGGGAAGCCCCAAATTAGTAATTTTAGTACAAGTATAAACATTTGATTCAAGGGGTCTTCTACATGTCTGCATAATCCTATCCCCACATTTCTGAAAGGGCTGCTGACCCTGGATTACCCATGTATGCCTTGTATAGCTACCATAGCTTGTTGCTGAAAGTATGGAAGCTAACTAACTCCTCTTCATTGAAATATATCATTTCTTTAATGAATTCCAGAGCTGTCATCTCATTAAAATAACTCTAATTTATCCTTGTTGTTCCTAGTAATTCCATAACCTATGCATCCTAATGATCTTTGAAAACTGCACCACTGATTAACAGAGTCATTCCCCCAGACAGTCATTGAGTGCCTGCTATATACCAGGCACACGGTATTGTAAGTGTTTGGGACACAGTGTGATATAAAACAGAAAAAATTCCTTTCTTATCCTAGAATTTATATTCTGGCAGAGGGTTAAAGCTTATGAGTTTCTATTTATCTACTTATTTACTACTTTACTTACTGTAAATTATACATGGTATGTTAGAAAGTGATGAAAAAGAAAAATATATACTGAATATATCTGTCAAAAGAGGATAGGTTTTGCTGATATAACTGCACCAAATCTTAATGTCTTTAACAAAGCATACTTTATTTCTCACTTCATCATCTACAGCGTGGCTGGTTCCTATTGCAGTGGGGAGGGAAAGTGGCAAATTAAGTGTTGGCTCCGAAAGGCTTCCAGCCAGAAGTGATACATGTCATTTATGCTCATATTTCATTAGCCAAAGTAAATCAGATGGGCAAGGTTAACTTACAAGTGTGAAGACCAGTTGTTCCATGCTCCTGAATAGAGGAGGAGTAGAATCACTATTAGCTGTTCCAAAAATTTTTGTGAGTGTGAAGAACTGGGGCATGTGATGAGGACAGTTGCAGCTTTAAATAAGATTGTAAAGGTAGGTTTCATGGAGAAAATATAATTTAATCAAAGACAGGGGAGGAAACACCATGGATATAACTGGGGGAACCCCTCATTTTGTTTTTTAAAAAATCATTTCCCAGATATAGGAAACAGCCAATGTAAGGTCATCAGGCAGGAGCATGCTCAGTGTGTGTGTGTGAGGAACAGCAAAGCCAGTGTGGCTAGAACAGAATGAGCAAGGTGGAAGGCAGTAGGAGGTCAGATCAGAGAGAAAAAGAATCAGCAATAATATTTAGGGCTCTGTAGGTTATAATAAGGACTCTGGCCTTTACTCTAAGAGAAATAGGGAGTCATTATGAGATTTTGACTTCCCTGTAGACTGGGCCTCTTTCTCCTCTTAGGTCTTTGCTACTCCTGTTATGAAAGTATTTTCCCTTTTCCTTTTCCCTGAGCTCTCTGAAAAACTGACTCTTGTTCCATAATCAACTCTCAGTCTCCAAGTTTGTTCAGGACCTCTCAGTGGCTGAGTGCAAATAATCTCTGCTCTGCCAGGACTCTGCTGACATCACTCCATTACTTAATCACTGGTGCCCTCCTCCCTTTCCCTAGTCATTATATGCCAAATTGTTTACACTTACTGTCCCTCACATTTTCCAAAGCCTTTGACGCAGTAATGCTGCCCTTCAAAATCAGTTTTCCTTGAAAAGACCAGAGAGCACTTTGGTACTTTGCATGCAGTTTCCCTATGTTTTCTCTACTGGATACAGTCCATACCACTGAAAGCTGCCTGAGAGATGTATAGGAACAATGGCGTTGCAAGGACTCCACAGTTTCTTTCATTGGTTTGGGCACAGTGTAATGCATGCTACTTGTGTTCAGAGTAAAAAATTATTTGCCCAATATGGCAATGTCAGTTTTCTGAAGCAAGAGACACTAATTAATATTTACAGAGAGTTTCTTTTTGCCATACCAGAAGCATACAGCTACAAATAAAAAGAGAAAGACTTCTCAAGTGCTCTCAGGAGATAACATTGATTATTATATCTGTATTAGTCTGTTACAGCTGCTGTAACAAAACTATCTTAGACTGGGTAGCTTATAAACAACAAAAACTTACTTCTCACAGTTCTGGAGGCTGGGAAGTCCAAGATCAGGGCACTAAGAGATTTAGTGTCTGGTGAGAGACTGCATCCTGGTTCATATATGGCCATCTTTTTTCTGTGTCCTCACATGCCAGAAGGGGCAAGGGAGGTCTCCAGGCTCTAATATAAGGGCACTAATACGATTCACTCTTGTGACCTAATCACCTATCAAACGCCCCACCTCCTAATACCGTCACAGTGGGGTTTAGGATTTCAACATATGAATTTTGGAGTGATACAAACATTTAGTCCCTAGCATTCTACCTGACTCCCACAGTTCAGGTCCTTCTCACATGCAGAATATACTGATTACGTTCCAACAGTCCTAAACTCTTAACTCATTCCAGCATTAACTCTGAAGTCTAAAATTAAAAGTCTCATCTAAATATCTAAATCGGATATGGGTGATATGATTCATCCTGGACCAAATTGCTCTCCAGCTGTGAACTTGTGAAGCAATAACAAATTATATGCTTCCAAAATATGATGGTGGAACAGGCATGGGATAGACATCTCCATTCCAAAAGGGAGAAATAGGAAAGAAAGGATAAGGGATCCCAAGCAGATTCAAGCTACAAGGCAAACTATGAGATTTTAAGGCTTGTGAGTAATCCTCTTTACTTGATGCTCTGCCCTCCAGGCTCAGCAGGATGGCCTGGAAGTGGCTCTTTGCATGGGCCCTGTGGCCCTTGTTGGCTAGAGACCCAAATCTGTGGCTCTGTGTGGCCGCATCCTTTGAAACCCCACAGTACATGTACTCTTGGTGCCAGTAGAGATGGCGCCACGTGAACACCATTGAAATTTGTTGCCCATACCCTCTGGCAGGGTGGACACTGTGGCCTGCTCTGTATCAAGGCCTGCTGAAGCTCTTCCTGGGGTGACAAAAGGCCATAGGGCTGGAGTGTGGGGAGCGGAGTCCGGGATGTGAGGTGGTGCCAGGAAGCATGTACCAAGGTGCTGCAGGTACTGGTGACTCCTCCTTTGAAACCATTCTCCCCTCAGATCCTTCTACTCTGGGCCTGTGATGGGCGTGACAGCTCTAATGAACTCCTCTGAATTGCATCCAGGATCTTTTTTCCATTGTTTTGTAGAATATCTCCCAGCTTCTGTTGAGAAGGCTGATACATACTAATCTCCTGTCACTTGGCCGCACCCTTATTATTCTCTTCTGACCATGCTTTCTCTTTTTTTACAATATGGATAGGCTGAGAATTTTCCTAATCTTTGAGTTCTACTGCTTTTTTTGCTTAGCAATTTCATCTTTAGGTCATTTCTCACTTCTCACATTACTGCTGACTATAAGCAGTCAGGCGGAGCCAAGCTGCACCTTCAGTTCTTTGTTTTAGACATAACTTCAGCTCAATATCCAATATTCTCATTCCTAAATTCTACCTTCCAATAGAACATGAGTACAATTCAGCCAAGTTCTTTACCACTTTATAACAAGAATTGCCTTTCCTTCAGTTTCCAATAATATGTTCCTCATTTCTGACTGAAACCTCATAAGAATGACCTTTATTGTCCATATTAATACTATCATTTTGTTCAGGATTATTTATGTATTCTCTAAGAAGATTGAAGTGTTCTCTACAGCTCTCCTCTTTTCGTTCTAAACTCTCATCAGAATCGCCTTTAAATGTCCATTCATTGCAATGTAGGTGTGTTCTAGCATAAACCTCAAAATTCTTCCAGCCTTTACTCATTACCAGTTCCAAAGCCAGTTCCACACTTTTAGGTATTTGTTAGCACAATGCCCCACTTCTCAGTACCAATTTCTATCTTAGTCTGTTCAGGCTGATATAACAAAAATACCTTAGACTGGGTGACTTATAAACAACGGAAATATATTTGCCACAGTTCTGGAGGCTGGCAAATATAAAATCAGGGAGCTGGCAGATTCAGTGTCTGGTGGGGGCTAACTTCATGCTTCACAGATGGCCATCTTCTTACTCTGTCCTCACAAGGCAGAAGGGATGAAGAAGCTCTCCTGGGTTTCTTTTATAAGGGTGCTAATCCCATTCATAAGGGCTTCACCCTTACCATCTAATCACTTACCAAAGGCTCCATCTCCTAGTACCGTCACATTAGAGATTGGGATTTCAACACATGAATTTTGGGGGGAACATACACATTTAGTCTATAACAATATCTAAGCACAGTTTCTGGAGGGAGAGAATGTCTGGGTTCGAATCCTGTCTCTGATACTTATTAGATTGTGCTCTTAAATTCTCCTTAGTTTCCTTGGCTCTTAAAAGAAAGAAATAGGATATATCTCGTATATATTGCTGCCTGGCACATAGTAAGTGATCTATAAAGTTAAGTTGTTTTTATCATTCATCCTCATGCAAGTCAGTGTCTCTTCTAAGGCCCTAGACTACCTCTGATTTAATGGAATGATTTGAAGCCTTCTCAGCTCCCTTTGGTCATAAACTGTCTTTTGCTTTTCCTGCGTTTACTTTATACTGCTATTCCTGCGAGAGCAACCCCATAATAAATTGAGTGACAGCTATTGATTTCTTGGCAACATCACTCTTCCTCTTTAGTTTCCTTACCAAATTCTGAATGAAATGGTTGCCTCTGTCTTGTTTTCAGGACATTATCAAGTGAGGTTCCTATTGGGTGGGAACGCTCAAGCTGCAATGTGTGCACTGTGAAAGTCGAAGCTGTCTACCTGTCAATTACAGTAGCAGTGAACAGCCATGCTTTACGCAATGTCAACCACCTATGAAAAGACTGAGAGCCAAAAGATCATGGCTATTCTGTAGCTTTTCCCAGCAGCCCTATGGCTGCTTATGTTGGGCTCGTTTGTGGAATTTTGAATAGAAACCCAGAAGTCATTCAACAATTTGAGAAGTGAGAACTGCCAATGACTAAAACCCCAAAATTATTTTTAGAGTTGGGATACTCTTTGGTTGTATAATTATATCAGAGATATCTACTCTTTGGTACAGTAGAAATATAATATATGGAATCAGTATTTATTTCCTAAATTAAAAGTTAAGAAAATCAGATTTACTTTTGTTAAGAATTCTCAGATGTTTCCTGAAAAAGACATACACTGAAATTGCAAAATGAGATCTGGGAATTATCATGCCACTTCTTTAATCATCCCTTCAGTGGCTTCCTCCTATTGCCTGCCACTTATCATGTGCATTTTTGACCCTGGATTTCAAGGATCTGCTTCGTCCTCCCACACTATTGTTTAGCCTACCCTCCAATTCATCCTCCATACATTCTCTGTGCTCTAATGAAATTGGCCAAATCTCATTTTATCCAGACATGCTCTGTAATGTTTCCCTTCCATGTGACTACTAATACTAGTCTTAGTTTATAAAATTCTTCCCATCTGTATCAAAATATTTGAGGTGGGCTCAATATTCAAAGTCCACCTCAAATATAATCTTGTCCACTATGTCTTTCTAGAAATTCCTTTGCAACTGGTCTTTCCCTCCATCGATGTTCTACAGTCTATTGTCTGTAACTCTTTTACGGTACATATACCACTCTTTTTTTGCCATAGTTCTGTATTTTCCTTACAGCTACTTGACTATACATGCCTAAAAGGGAAATTTTCTGTGCTCTATCCAGACCCATTTTTGTTCAGGGTGAAGAACGGGTTCCTTCTAATATGCAGTAACTAATAGCAGTACCTATTTTGGGAAAAATACTACTGGAGTGGTTTTGTTTAGGGAGAAGGAAGTGCCTAAGAAATCACTGCCCTCCAGCCCGACCTTGGGGCAACCCTTGACTGATGCCTGACAGACTTTGGATTTTGGAATCCCGGCTCCCTTTCTTGTGAGGAGGCTGTGGGGTACAACTCTGAGATAAACTTACACTCCAGAGGTGTGTAGTATCAGGGTCTATCTACTCTCTGCTGGGATTTGAGATCACCTCTCTGTTGGCTTCCTCTGATTCCCCGTTCTGTTTCCTCCACTGCCTTTCCAGTTCCTCTGTGAGCACATCCTTTTTAATAAATCCCCTGCACAGAAATCTCCATCTCAAGATCTCTTCCTGGAGAACTGAG
Source organism: Physeter macrocephalus (assembly GCF_002837175.3). Classification (NCBI taxonomy): domain Eukaryota; kingdom Metazoa; phylum Chordata; class Mammalia; order Artiodactyla; family Physeteridae; genus Physeter; species Physeter macrocephalus. The sequence goes on along the minus strand of NC_041234.1, from coordinate 18,223,252 downwards.
TCTAAGGCAGATCCTTATGTTAAAAGCTATATCCTATTCATCATTTTACTTCCCAGAGTTTCCAACAGAGTGCCCAATATATAGTAGATCTTTAAATATTAGCCGAAAAATAAAAGAAGAAATGAATACATTAATAGTGCACTGTTTATTGGTATTTCAGAAAGAAGTCCAAATAACTACCCCAAAAAGTAGAAAACAAAACTTTTGACCATTTGCTACTACCCTTTACCAGCTTCGCCACCAAAGCCAACAGCATTCCCTTCCTCAAGATTATTCTGAGAATAAAGGTGTAGTATCAGAAACATATCATTCATCCATGCAATAAATGATTATTGTACACCTACAATTTGTCATGATCTTTTAGGAAGATTTTTTATTAAGATAGTTTACGCTATATTGTTGCTGTAAAATAAAGCCAAGGTGTTACTTGATAGTGAAATGATAACCAATTAGATTAAAGGGCACACATTGATGTTAAGTTTCCTCTTCCGTTAATACTCACTCATCCAGTGGGGCTGAATTGTGGAACTGGGATAATAATTTAATTACTGTTTGATATTTCAATTATTTATATTTTTAGAAAAGTGACTTTTTTTTTTGAATTTCATGCATTTTTAATAAATTGATAGTAAAGATCATTAGTTATGGCTATTAAATGACATTTGAATGTGTCCAACATTGATTTCTTATTAATAGAAAAGTACATATCATATATACTCAATAGTTTCATATTAACATAAACACACACACATACACACTCGGAAAAGACAAAACATTGCCTATGGGAGTTAAAACATTAATTATTTTTACTAACCTAATCAGGAAAACAGAAGAAAAAAAAATCAATAGATTTTCCCTTTTAGGTACTAATATATGGCTCTTGAAATTTCAAAGTAAAGTGTCATAATTGGGGTAAAAATTGTTTCAGTCCTTGCCCCTTAGAAAAGATTTTTTTTAAACATCTTTATTGGAGTATAATTGCTTCACAATGTTGTTAGTTTATGCTGTATAACAAAGTGAATCAGCTATATGCATACATATATCCCCATATCCCCTCCCTCTTGTGTCTCCCTCCCACCCTCCCTATCCGACCCCTCTAGGTGGTCACAAAGCACTGAGCTGATCTCCCTGTGTGATGCGGCTGCTTCCCACTAGCCATTTTACATTTGGTAGTGTATATATGTCCATGCTACTCTCTCACTTCGTCCCAGCTTACCCTGCCCCCTCCCCATGTCCTCAAGTCCATTCTCTATTTCTGCGTCTTTATTCCTGTCCTGCCCCTAGGTTCGTCAGAACCATTTATTTATTTTTCTCAGATTCCATATATATGTGTTAGCATATAGTATTTGTTTTTCTCTTTCTGACTTACTTCACTCTGTAGGACAGACTCTAGGTCATTCCACCTCACTACAAATAACTCAGTTTCGTTTCTTTTTATGGCTGAGTAATATTCCATTGTATATATGTGCCACATCTTCTTTATCCATTCATCTGTCGATGGACACTTAGGTTGCTTCCATGTCCTGGACACTTAGGTTGCTTCCATGTCCTGGCTATTGTAAGCAGAGCTGCAATGAACATTGTGGTACAAGACTCTTTTTGAATTATAGTTTTCCCAGGGTATATGCCCAGGAGTGGGATTGCTGGGTCATATGGTAGTTCTATTTTTAGTTTTTTAAGGAACCTCCATACTGTTCTCCGTAGTGGCTGTATCAATTTACATTCCCACCAACAGTGCAAGAGTGTTCCCTTTTCTCCACACCCTCTCCAGCATTTAGTGGTCTATTTAGGTCTTCTGTCCATTTTTGGATTGGGTTGTTTGTTTTTTTGAGTTTGAGCTTCATGAGCTCCTTGTATGTTTTGGAGATTAATCCTTTGTCAGTTGCTTCATTTGCAAATATATTCTCCCATTCTGAGGGCTGTCTTTACATCTTGTTTGTGGTTTCCTTTGCTGTGCAAAAGCTTTTAAGTTTCATTAGGTCCCATTTGTTTATTTTTGCTT
>NC_041234.1:18157190-18220872 GCF_002837175.3 Physeter macrocephalus | reverse complement strand
TTGTAGTATAGTCTGAAGTCAGGGAGCCTGTTTCCTCTAGCTCCATTCTTCTATCTCAAGATTGTTTTGGCTATTTGGGGTCTTTTGTGTTTCCATACAAATTTAAAATTTTTTTGTTCCAGTTCTGTGAAAAATGTCATTGGTAATTTGATAGGGATTGCGTTGAATCTGTAGATTTCCTTGAGTAGTATGGGAATTTTAATACAAAAGCTCCATTGAAAAATATAAAGGAAAAATAATTTACATGACTCAAGTAGAGATTAGAGGCTTTTTTCACCTTATGTGTACCAAGGAGCACCTGAAGACCAGGTAACTGCCCAAGTGGAAACATGATTGGAATTTTACAGGGCTTTGGGAAGAGAGGGGTGCATGGCAGGATGCACTTCTCTTCTTTAACTACAGTAAAACTCACGGTAGAAATGGTTTTCTGTGCCTCTTGCTTAAGTTGGTTGGTGCAGTCCCCTCCTTGCAACTGTCAAAACACTTCTTTCCACAGCTGTGTTTGCAAGCCTTGCATTCCTCAAGGTTCATGAGAGGGGGATGTAGCAAAAAAAAAGGGGGGGTGGCGGGGGAAGAGGAAGAGGGAAAGAGAAGAGAAGAAAAGGTAAAGGAGTCAAGATCAAGGCAAGGGAAAGGGAACTAGGTCTGTTTAAATCCTTTTTATAGAAACCATATAATTCCTGAAAATTTTCAATAGAAATATCAACATAAGAAACTAGTTATTCTAAAACCTGATGGAAATTTGAAAGTAGTGACCACGAGTCTGACTCAACAACTTTGTAATATAAAACACAGTTATCTGGTCACCCTATTCTATTTTTCTTATTCTATTGCAATTGTCACTTTGTATTTCTATTTGGATTTGGGTTTGAATTTTCTGAACTTGTCATATGACAACAAAAATTTGGGTTATGTTATTACTTTCAGATTCCTAATCATTTTAGTCTGTGATTTATCTTGAGAGTTAACCACATCTCTTGACCAAGTCTGTTTTAATTCACCTTCCCTGTAAGATTGTGTTGAGAAATAATCTGATGACAAAACCTCATCTAAATCCTGAAAATATATTTAAATACTATCATTCTTGAGATTTCTGCATTATTAGTTTTTTCTTAGGAACCACAATCTCTGTAGCATAGTGAGATTTGCTGTCTTTACTGCACTCAGCAAACTGTAGTGAGGTTTAATTTTGACTATTTTGTACATTTTAACTAACAGTTAAATGGATCTATTTTGAAATCACTATAAATAGGAGATTAAAGCAGAACACAAGTGCAGAAATGTAAAGATGTTGCAAAACCATCTCTTTCAAATGGTAAATAACGATGTATTAAAAAGGATTGATGACCAAGTGCCATCCATTTGATTGCATTAAATATCAGTTTGAATATATAAAATTAAATAAATAATACTTCAAATAATACATTTTAGACTACATATATATGGTATTTAACATGATTCTGAACTAACCATAACATTTTAATGCCTCACATTAAGCACTGTAGTTTGAGAACACCAAGGGAAAAGTTAAAAAGAAATAAAATATGGTTTAATAATCTTTCTCTCTTGTGCATTTTGCAATAGAGCTTTCACTAGTTTATTTATTGGCAATATTACTCTTAAATATAAAGTAGTTAAGATTCCTAAAATATTGCTTCCTACTTAGGCTTTCAAGCCCAATAGCTTTCTCAAGCCCCATAGTTCCCAAAATTTGTGCCTCATTCTGCTTTTGGATTCTTCTTACCTTTAAAATGGTATTCCAGAGATCCTAAAAGTCATAGAAACAGAGCACAGTTGATTATATGGATGACTTTTTGGCATCAAGGAGAAGAATGGAATGGAAACTTGAAGAATGGAAAAATTCTGATGTCTTCAACAAAGCTTAGTAACTGACTTTTTCTATCTAACTCAGTCTAAAACTGCCTCAATACTTAGAAAATGTTCTAAGACTATTTCATTCTTACACAAGAACCACGAGGAGATCTGCTAAATTCATTACAAGAATGATTCAAACAGTTGCTTGATAACATTTGAAAATAACAGTTCTGTTATTTTTTTACTTTTCACTTTTCTGTTTTGAGGATTTTTATATCATAGCATACATAGGGCCAGAGAACTGGATAAAGACATGATCAACCTCTAGAAAAGAAATGAATTATGAGGAAGTTAATTTTGACTTCTTGGGGATATGCACTAGACTTAGAAATTACTGGCTTTCCTTTCATATGTAGGTTTTCCCTTATTTAAGAAACTCAATGCGCATTTACATTTAATATTGTCTGTCTTTTTTTGAGATTTATTCTGGGTGCATTGCATTTCACCCTTTCTTCATACTGGACTTAGCTTTGGAATATGGAATGTTTTTGCTGTTGTTGTACATGTACATTTCAGATTGTATTAAATTTGATTCCCAGCCTTTTTGTTTTATTTCTTCAATATCTCACTTGAAATGTAAAAAAAAAAAAATGTATTCAGGGATTTCAAACATAAATAAGTAACACCTGCCAGTAAGTGTAATTATTTTCAGGAACACACATCAGAAGTGATACTTCTTTAACTTAGACTTGCTACATCATTTTGCTTCCATATTTCCATTTGAAAAATTTAAACAAGTGCTAGAATGGGAGATTCTGTGCTACAACTTCAAATTTTATTTTTTAAACTGTTTAAAGAAGTTAAGAGTAAGAATCTACATGATTTTGGCATATAAATATGGCTCAAAAGCCTGGAATTACTTAGGCTTCCCTGGTACTAACTAAGCACATAATCAAGTAGGTGGCAGGAAGATATCTGTGTTACCATTTTTAAGGGAACTCTACTTTAAATTTTTTAAAAAAATTATTTTTATGTACTTGCTAGTATCATAGATTCAATTAAAATATTTTGAGTTTCTTTTACATGTGATGTAATAGCCAAATTAATATGGGCACAATTCATTAAGCTAATATACTTATTTTGAAAGTGTACTTGTTTTGTTTGGGAAAAGAATTTTTTTGAAGAGTTAACTTTTTCTCTGATCTATCTGAGGCTTGTTCATCTTGTTTGGAGAACAGATGGAGATGAGATTGGGTGAACCATATAATTATTCAACTCATACTCTCCAAAACGCCTGGAAAACGGGCGGGAATGCATGACACAGGTACCAAGAACAACTTGCTTTCATGGGCAACTTGTTTTACATCTGATATAGGTGAGGAAGAAAATAATCCACTCCTTCCCTAATTTGTGGCTATGACTGCCTTAGCTATTGCCTAGCTCTATTAGTGGATGTGGCAGGATTCAGGGTAGGCCTCTTCACCTACTTTGCCAGAGAAAGAGCCCGTGGTGCTTTCTCTTTGTGACCATTTTCAGATGGATTTAGGCAGATGCATGCACAGCACATGTGCAATGGCAGTCATTCTCTCTGCCTCTTCCTTAAGTGCAGAGGCCAAATCTGCAGTCCTTCCAGCTCTGTTCAAGCCAAAGACTCAGAGGAGCAGGAAGAGGCAGAGAGACCAAAACAGAGGGTAGGGACCAGGGTATGACTTCCCACTGAAGCTGCAGTAGGAAAAACCATTATCATCCTCCTCTGTGCTCTTAATCAAGGAGTGACATGTTATAATATTAAAAGCTTTATGTAGCAACCCAATCAATTGCCATGTGTGGGACAAGGATGAAAATAAAGAATTCCCAAGAACTATGGACATGGTTTTTCTGGGAGAAGCTAGATATATTGGATTCCTTAAATAGCTCATAAATATTCAAAGTGTTTCAATTAATTCTAAAACTATTTTAGAATTGGAATAGTCAGGGATGCCAAGAAAGATTATTTCAAAAGCTTATAATTTTCTTTGCAGAACCACTCCATGAAACATTTTTTATAGTTTTGAAATAAATTTTTCAGTGTGGCAGGCAAAAGAGAGGCAAGCAAATTCTAGTAATAATTACTCTCAAGGGAAATAAAACAAACCCCAAACATTTGTTCAGTTTCCCATTAAAAGTCATTTTTCTCACCCCAGCAGATGTCAAATACCTGGCCAGTTGGAGATAGAAAATTGTGCCTCTGGTAACCAGAAATCATCTGACTCTCAGAAATGAGATTTTTTTGCATTCCCATTAGGTCTTTCCTGTTGGCTTATTAAGACTAAATGGGGGCTTCCCTGGTGGCGCAGTGGTTGAGAATCCGCCTGCCGGTGCAGGGGACACGGGTTCGTGCCCCGGTCCGGGAAGATCCCACATGCCGCGGAGCGGCTGGGCCCCTGAGCCATGGCCACTGAGCCTGTGCGTCCGGAGCCTGTGCTCCGCAACGGGAGAGGCCACAACAGTGAGAGGCCACAAAAAAAACCGAACCAAACCAAACCAAAACAAAAGACTAAATGGGCAGCCAAACAAGATTACCTGTCCCTGATAGGAAGGGAAATAAAGTTAATGGTAAGACAAGCTGGCTGGCTCTATTCCTTAGCCTGCCTCCTAAACTACTTCCCCAAATCTCTACCTGAGGACTTAACACCATGAGGAGCTTGATTTACACTTCAACTTGAAAATTTGGTTTAGGAAAGCACTTAGTATTTTATGGGATAAGAAAAGTAGTGCAGGGAAGGATGATGTAAAATATCTTCCTGTTTATCCTCCGCCCAGTGCTCACTATTTCAAGTCAGCATTTTAAAAATTTCCAGCCTACTGGCACAAGAACAGAAATATAGATCAATGGAACAGGATAGAAAGCCCAGAGATAAACCCATGCACATATGGTCACCGTATTTTTGATAAAGGAGGTAAGAATATACAATGGAGAAAAGACAACCTCTTCAATAAGTGGTGCTGGGAAAACTGGAGAGCTACATGTAAAAGAATGAAATTAGAACACTCCCTAACACCGTACACATAAATAAACTAAAAATGGACCTAAATGTAAGGCCAGACAAAATCAAACTCTTAGAGGAAAACATAGGCAGAACACTCTGTGACATAAATCACAGCAAGGTCCTTTTTGGCCCACCTCCTATAGAAATAGAAATAAAACCAAAAATAAACAAATGGGACCTAATGAAACTTAAAAGCTTTTGCACAGCAAAGGAAACCATAAACAAGACCAAAAGACACCCCTCAGAATGGGAGAAAATATTTGCAAATGAAGCAATTGACAAAGGATTAATCTCTAAAATTTACAAGCAGCTCAATATCAAAAAAACAAACAACCCAATCCAAAAATGGACAGAAGACCTAAATAGACATTTCTCCAAAGAAGATATACAGATTGCCAGCAAGCACGTGAAAGGATGCTCAGCATCACTCATCATTAGAGAAATGCAAATCAAAACTACAATGAGGTATCACCTCCCACCAGTCAGACTGGCCATCATCAAAAAAATCTACAAACAAATAAATGCTGGAGAGGGTGTGGAGAAGAGGGAACCCTCTTGCACTGTTGGTGGGAATGTACATGGATACAGCCACTATGGAGAACAGTATGGAGGTTCCTTAAAAAACTAAAAATAGAACTACCGTACGACCCAGCAATCCCACTACTGGACATATATCCTGGGAAAACCATAATTCAAAAAGAGTCATGTACCACAGTGTTCATTGCAGCTCTGTTTACAACAGCCAGGACATGGAAGCACCCTAAGTGTCCATCAACAGATGAATGGATAAAGAAGATGTGGCACATACATACAATGGGATATTACTCAGCCATAAAAGGAAACGCAGTTGAGTTATTTGTAGTGAGGTGGATGGACCTAGGGTCTGTCCTACAGAGTGAAGTAAGTCAGAAAGAGAAAAACAAATAGTGTATGCTAACACATATATATGGAATCTAAAAAAAAACAAAAAGGTTCTGAAGAACCTAGAGGCAGGACAGGAATAAAGACGCAGACGTAGAGAATGGACTTGAGGACATGGGGAGGGGGGAAAGGGTAAGCTGGGACAAAGTGAGAGAGTGGCATGGACATATATACACTACCAAATGTAAAATAGATAGCTAGTGGGAAGCAGCTGCATAGTACAGGGAGATCAGCTTGGTGTTTTGTGACCACCTAGAGGGGTGGGGTAGGGAGGGTGGGAGGGAGACGCTAGAGGGAGGAGATATGGGGATATATGTATATGTATAGCTGATTCACTTTGTTATAAAGCAGAAACTAACACACCACTGTAAAGCAATTATACTCCAATAAAGATGTTAAAAAATAAAATAAATTTAAAATAAAAAAATTAAAAATAAAAACTTCCAGCCTGCAGAGAATGGTTATTTGTATGTATAAAGTGTATGGGATGGGATAGCTGATGGCTGGGACCTCAGAGGCTATGGGGGTAGTTTCTATATTTCACTACCGGAGGACTTCTGTCCTAGGACGGTGTTTGTTTTTTTCCTTTGGGAGGTTAGAAATGTTAGCAGGTGTGACTCCAGACAGGTGTCTTCAACTCCTCATTTTATCTTTTTTCCTTTTTTGAGAAACCTGCTTCCCTACAGTATGCTCAATAACTTCTTATCCCTTACTCTTTATGACACAGATCAGAACCTGCTATGGAAAAGATCTTATAATTTTAGTGAACTTACTGTGCCTTACACTTCATTCTTAATTGTGGAATGAATTGTCCTTTCAAAGGTATTTCAATCTTCACCTAGCAGAAAGGAAAATGCTTTTTAATGGAAATTTAGAAATCACAGCATGTAGCCACTAGCCCTGCAACTTTGCTGTTTCACTTGCTCTATAGGGTTTTCCCTCTAATTTGCTGAGAAGGCTCAGGGTTTAGCACAGTACTTCACTATCATCAAGCTAGTTATTTTAGACTAACATTTCCATTGATAATTTTTGTATGGAGGACTCCATTTGTCTCTAGCATGCCTGAAGCATCATGATATAGATTTTGGTCGGCTCTCTCGTGTACTAGTCTTAGAGGATGGGATTAACAAGGAGTTCATGAGGAATATTAAACTTGGTGACATAGATCACCACAAAAAAATTTACAATACAGTTGAAAAGATAAAACGAACACATGTGAAAACAACAAATCCGTGAACCATTACATAAAAAAAAGTATGCTTTAACTCCACAGGAAGGGAAGTCATTATGAGCTGCGATAGAGATAGAGATAGAGATAGAGATAGATTTTCAGTGAAAAGATTTGTGGTCTATGAAGAGAGCCTGAATGGCTGTTGGGATTTAGATTGGAGGGGGTGAGGTGGGACATCCCAGATAAGGGGGACAAAGGCATTATGGCAAGGAGGGTACAGAGGAAGCAAATAGATGTAATATTGTGTAGACAGGAATGGGGTAGATTATTGCTGTGTTAGAAACACAAGAATTTAGATTTGATGTGAGAAGGCACAGGGAACCCTAGTAAATTTCATGGTAGTGTGAAAGGATAATGAAATAAAATGGCAAAGGCATATCTTTGTTTGAGCTCTTACTGTGTGACTTTTACTAAGTTACAAAGCTATTTTCATCTTCAGTTTCTTCATGTACAAAATCAAGACATAGGATTATGTGAAGATTTGAGGACCAGTGAGAAATATAGGAAATACTACTACCACCACCACCACCACCTACAGTAATAAGGAATGATGTGTATTTTTGGTATTTTATGGTTGTTGATTTAAGCAAATTGAGATCCCTATAGTTTCTATGACCCCCTCTCTTTCCTTCAAGAGGTGGAAACTACTTCCTCTCTCCTTGAATCTGGGCAGGTTCTGTGATTGCTTTGATCAATAGAATATTGTAGAAATTATGGTGTGCCAAATTACAGATCTAGGCCATCTTCCACTTCTTGTTTCTTGGAGTATATCTTCTTAGTATACTTCTTCTTCACTATGATTTGAAAAGCCTGACCCATGTGGAGAGGCCACTTGTAGATACTGCAGTTCATAGAATCAGCCGTACTCCCAACTGACAGCTACCAATAACTGTCAGTCATGTTGAGTGAGCCAGCAAGCCTTCTTGAAGCTTCAGTGTATTTCAGTCCCAGCCCCTGTCCGGCAGTTGGTTCCAGTTGAGACCAATTAACTCACAGACCGTTGATGAAAAATAATACATTTGTTTTAAGATCAGTGTTTAAATGAGTTTTGAGATGGTGTGATGGTGTGTTATACAGCAATTGATAACTGGAACATTGATTTCATTTTTTTTTTTTTTTTTGTGGTACGCGGGCCTCTCACTGCCGTGGGCTCTCCCGTTGCGGAGCACAGGCTCCGGACGCGCAGGCTCAGCGGCCATGGCTCACGGGCCCAGCCGCTCTGCGGCACGTGGGATCCTCCCGGACCGGGGCGCGAACCCGGTTCCCCTGCATCGGCAGGCGGACGCGCAACCACTGCGCCACCAGGGAAGCCCTGATTTCATTTTTAAATCATGATAATATAAGGGGTATTTGTTTGTTGTGAGTGTTACGTATGAAGAACAGTATTCCAGTTGTGGAGGAGATGAAGGCCTTGATTAGGGAATCAGTGTTGCAAATGGAGAATATTTCTTTCATTAATCATTCATCCATTCACTCAGTAAATATTTATTGAGCAACAGCACCCAGTACACCAGGTTTGTGAAAGCTATTTATTATTTGGCTATGGAATTACAAAAAATAATGATACTGTATTGTAAACTTTAAAACTTATTTTCCTGCTGCCTCAACATCCCCACAATCAGGCTGTGAGCACCCTGCTCAGGTGTCCAAGTGCACCAGTGTGATAAGTCTGGTCCCTGTCACAAGTTCCCTTTCTTGCTGTCCCCTGCCTGTGACCGCCGATGAAAGCTCAACAATGAAATCCCTTCCGACCTTTTGCTTGTGTACTCCACCCTGACCTTCAGCAAAGGCAGCTGTCTACTGGTTCTCACTCTCCCTTGGATTTTCCGCTGCTTGCTTGAACTTGTCCCTTGGAGCTCCTCCCATCTGGCACCCTGTGTCGTGTGCTATGCCATTCTCTAGGACCTGAGTATAATAAATCTTTTAATTTCATATGCCTCTCCAAATGTAATTTCTGCAGTTATGTTGGAGTGATCCTTAAGGACCCCACAAGGGGACTTATTCCCCCATTTACAACACAGATAACTGTGTTCAAAACATTAAAATCTTACAGTAATGGCCAGGACACTAGCTAAAACCAGACTGTTTACCAGACATACAAGAGAGATTGGAAATTCAACACTGTTGAATGTTTACCACACATACAAGAGAGATTGGAAATTCAACACCCCTAGACGTCCACATCTCCTACAAAAGAAAAAAAAGCAAGCAAGAAGTAAAACACATATACACACATACATGGTGGAGTCAGGAGCAAGTGACGTGATAATTTAAATGCATTATTGACTCAGAGTGTCTAGGTTCAATCCAGGTACCACCAATAGCCAAGTGCAATCTCAAGTAAGTCACTCTTATATAAAATGGAGATAATAAAGCAAATTATAACATATCGTGTTAGTAAGTATTAATGAAGTAAATCTATATAAATAATTGTCACCCCCCCTTCTTGCATTGGTTGAGTAATTTCCTACCAATTTTAAATGCTATGTTTCAACCCTCAGCCTTCCAAGAATGTATCTCATGTTTCAGCATAATGCATTCCGTGACTTTTCTGTTTGGTTGTTGCAATGTTCCCTCTATTGTTTTCATTCTCATAAGGGAACCTTTTATAGGAAAAGATATTTCTGTTAGTAGAGATGTTAATGTAACTGCTTTTGTCCTTTTCTTAGATTTTACTTCTCTTAGCCATGACACTTTTTTTCTTCTTATATAAGTTTCAGATGTAAAGTATTATAATTCAATATCTGTATACACTACAAAGTGATCACTACCACAAGCCTAGTTGCCATCCATCACCGTACAGTTGGCCCCCTTTATTCATTTTGCCAACCCTCCAACTCCCTTCCCCTCTAGTAACCACTGATCTGTTCTCTATATCCATGAGTTTGTTTTTGTTTTATTCTGTTTGTTTGTTTGTATTTTTTTATATTACACATATGAAATCGTATGGTATTTAGCTTTCTCCATCTGATTTATTTCACTCGCATAATACCTTCCATGTAGTTGCAAAAGGCAGGATTTCATTTTTTTAATGGATGAGTAGTATTCCATTATATATATATATATATATATATATATATATATATATATATATATATATATCCAATCTTCTTTGTCCATTCATTGATCAGTGGAAATTTAGGTTATTTCTGTATCTTGGCTATTGTAAATAGTACTGCGAGGAACATAGGGGTGCATATACCTTTCTGAATTGATGTCTTCATGTTCTTCAAATAAATACCCAGAAGTGGAATAGCTGGGTCATATGGTAGTTCTAGTCTTAATTTTTTGAGGAATCTCCATACTGTTTTTTTATAGTGGCTGCCTCATTTTATAGTCCTACTAACAGTGCACAAGGGTTTCCTTTTCTCCACATCCTCATCAGCACTTGTTATTTCTTGTCTTTTTGATAATAGCCATTCTCACAGGTGCAAAGTAATATTTCATTGTGGTTTTGATTTGCATTTCCCTAATAATTAGTGATGTTAAGCATCTTTTCATGTGCCTGTTGACAATCTCTATGTCTTCTTTGGAAAAATGTCTGCTCAGGTCCTTTGCTCATTTTTTATTATTTTTTAATTGAAGTACAGTTGACTTACAATATTATATTAGTTTCAGGTGTACAACATAGTAATTCAATATTTTTATGGATTGCATTCCATACAAAGTTATAAAATATTGACTATTTTCCCTGTGCTGTATATTACATCCTTGTAACTTATTTATTTTGTTCCTAGTAGTTTGTAACTCTTAATCTCCTTCACCTATGTTGCTCCTCCCCCCACTCCCTCCCCTCTGATAACTACAGTAAGTCCCCTACATATGAACCTTCAAGTTGCGAAGTTGCAAAGATTCAAACGTGGTCTTCAGCAACTTAGTGACCCTCAGCAAGAAGCTGGAGCTAGATCTGCAAGAGGACGACTTCATAGAACTCCCTGCTGTGCAACACAAGGAACTTACTAATGAAGACCTAATGGAATTGGAGGCCCAGAGAAAGGATGAAGAGAGACAAGAGGAGGAAGTAACTGAAGAACTGAAGAGATTCATGATTCAGGAAATGGCAAGGGGATTTTCTTTATTTGAGGAGGCAATGTTAGTTTTTGAGGCACAGGACCCAAACGTAGAATGGTACATGAAGGTTGCAGCAGCCATTCAGAATGTAATCCAGTGCTATTGTGTCATCGTCTATGGCGAGAAAAGAAGAGCTGCTATCCAGACATCACTGGATCATTTTTTCAAGAGGGTAGACAGAATTGAATCCAGCAAGAAACGAGAACCTGTGCCATCAACGTCAGGTGTGAGTGAAATTGCAGCTTGCCCTCCATCTCCTATTGCTGACGATCCCTCAGCTCTACCATCTCCTACCTCCTCCCCCTCCTCCAGTCAGTAACTCTACTTGCCCGTTCACTCGATGCCAGCCCCTGTAGGCCAGCTGTTGTACTGTACTACTGTACTTTTCAAGGTACTGTGCTGTGAGATTAAAAATGTTTTCTTTATTTTTTGTGTTTGTTTTTTATGTATTATTTTTGTGAAAAGTATTTTAAACCTATTACAATAAAGTACCATCTAGCTGATTGTGGGTACCTAGGCTAACTTTGTTGGACTTATGAATAAATTGGACTTATGAACATGCTGGCAGAATGGAATTTGTTCATATGTGGGAAACTTACCGTACTAGTTTGCTTTCTATATCTGTGAGTCTGTTTCTGTTTTGTTGTGTTTGTTCATTTGTTTTATTTTTTAGATCTCACATATGATGAAAACATACAGTATTTGTCTTTCTCTGTCTGACTTATTTTGCTAAGCATAATACCCTCCAGGTACATCCATGTTGTTGCATATGGCAAGATTTTATTCTTTTTAATGGCTGAGTAATATTCCATTGTGTATATATGTGTTCTTTATCCATTCATCTGTTTTTTGTTTTGTTTTTGAGTTGTATGATTTCTTTATATATTTTGGATCTTAACATCTTACTGTATGTATTATTTGCAAATATCTTCTCCCATTCAGTAGGCTGCCTTTTTGTTTTGGTTATGGTTTTCTTCATTGTACAGAAACTTTTTAGTTTGATGTAGTCCCATTTGTTTATTTTCTCTTTTGTTTCCCTTGCCTTTGATGTCAGATACACAAAAATATCATTAAGACCAATGACAGGTTACCATCTGTTTTCTTTTAAGAATTTTATGGTTTCAGGTTTTAGAGTCAAGTATTTACTCCATTTTGAATTAATTTTTTGTATGGTATAAGGTAGTGGTCTAGTTTCATCCATTTGCATGTGGCTGTCCAGTATTCCTAACACCACTTATTGAAGGGACTTCTCCTTTCTCCATTGTATGTTCTTTGCTCCTTTGTCATAAATTAATTGTCCATACATGTGTGGGTTTATTTCTGGGCTCTCAATTCTGTTCCATTGATCTGTGTGTCTGTTTTTGTGCCAGTACCAGCCTGGTTTCATTACTGTCTCCTTGTAGTATAGTTTGAAATCAGGGAGTATGATACCTCCAGTTTTGTTCTTCTTTCTGAAGATTTTTTTGGTGCTTTGGGATCTTTTGTGGATCCAAACATATTTTAGAATAATTTGTTCTAGTTCTGTGAAATATGCATTTGGAAATTTGGTCAGGATTGCGTTGAATCTAATTTTGGTCATGATTGGGTTGAATCTATAGATTCTTGGCCATGACTCTTCGACCTTTTATTAGCTACTATGATTCTTATCACAGTCTTACCACCTTATTTTTTTCCTCTTTTGTTCTATCACATCTCTTCCTTCTATGTCCAGTTTCCTCACATTTTTCCAAAGAGGAAATCCTTGCTTTTAGGTAAAATCTCTCCTTCACAAATAGCTGATTAGACTGGTTTAATATTTAATAGTCATACTTACATTCACTTTTCACTTCTAAAAGAGGTAAATAGTTGGAAGTGTTTACATTTAAAAAATATAAACACATGGATGACTTTTAGATTTAATTGATACCCATGAAAGTACTTGAAAATCTTAATCACTGTGTTGTCAGTCCTATACATATCAAATTCCAGCTTTTGGGGGGGATAATTTAGAATATTTTCCTTATTATCTTTTGTTCTGTAATATCAAAGTGCTAAACAGATGGTACTTCTAGAGTCATACCCAACACACTGCCAAATACTTCTCTCTGAAATATTGAGCACCCCTCAATTTAGTTTAATCTGAACCAATATAAAAAAATTCAAGAAAACACAGAATTGTGGTAGCATAGAGAAAACTCTACTCCAAAAGAAAGCAAATGTAGTACAATAATTAGCTGATTTAAAGCTCATTGTGAGAGCACTGCTATTCAGAACTACAACACTAGGTGGCATGATAAGTACAGATTAATAGAAAATAATAAGGCTGGGAGATTCAAATTGTTTCTTAATGCTTCAGGCAAGATAGGCATTATTAAAACAATAGAATACTGCAGTACTCCATTTTCAAACACCAGTAGTCTATGAATGCTTACTTCTCTTTGTCATTATTGCATAAAGAGTATGAGAAGGCAGGATCCAAAGGGTATATACATTTACCTGATAGACAAAGTTCCAAGATGAGTTTTTCACTAACCATCAGACCAAAAACAATTATAGTAATAGACCTCACACCTAATATAAGCCCACAAAACGTTATGCTTTGCATTAAAAAAATTTCTCATATATTATTTTATCTGATGCTCACAAAAAAATCCATATTACAGAAGAGGGAGGTAACAGAGATATTAAGTAGCTTGCTCATTATCACATAGACAGTAAGGTGATATTATAAAAATTAAAAGCAAGGTCTTCTGCCTAATGGAGAAATGGCTCACAAAATAAAATGTTCTGTATTTACCATAGGGAAAATTAATAATGGATCTAGATTTAAATTAAAAAACATGTCAGCGTCAACCCTTTGCTAAGGAGAGTAAGTTGAGCCCCAAGCTCTGAATAAAAAAGCTGTAAAAAATAAAGTTTCTTACCTCTTTAAAATATTTTTCCAACCGATTTGTGGCTCTGTCAAGGCAACATCATGGATAGTGGTGGAGGGAAACAGACCTGGAGACTAGACTAACTTGGAAACAAAATTAACAGAAGGGAGTAAAGAGGAGAGAGTCAAGAAGCATTAGGGGAACATTACAAACAAGTATCAATAGTTAGAAATGGGTGTGGCATCATCAGCGAGATTAGTCTTCAGGAGCAGAGATCCAGTAATCAGTGATCAGGCCCTGAGAGATGATGTAAAAGTAAGAGAAGGAGAAGACCCAAGTCTCCAGGGTACCCAGGCAAGAGAAACCAGGTAAATAGTACTTAGAAATAAAGCAATAAAATAGAGGCTCACCTACTCTAATGGAGTAAAAGCAAGTGCTTGGCTACAGAAATGAGGCAATTACCGACTGCTACAACCGGGAATAATATCTGAAAACTTTTATCAGCAACGCTGGCTGCAGGCTGAATCCTAGAAACAGGCCTAGAATTTGTGATACTGTGTTCCACCTACCACATGGTGCCTTCTGATATATGAGATGATAATGAGCCCACAGGTAAAACATGAGAGGTTAATTTATCATCCAAATTAGGTCAGCTTTGATAATTAATGGGAAATTGGTTTTATTATACTAATGGACCTATACAATCATTCTATACAAATTGATTTTAAAAAGATAAATTCTAGTAAACATTAGATAATCATGTACATTAAAAATAGCATAAGCTGAATAGTTATTATTGATAATATTTACATACTTCATCTCTAATATTTTTCAGTGGTATTTGTCTGAAAAATATTTTTGTTCAATATTATATTGTTAATTTAAAAATCTTCATAAAGTTGAAGTTGAATTTATTTCAATCTTTGGAGTTCAATTTATTTTATGGCTAATAAATTCAATTTTTTATACCTTCATTGAGTCTCCTCTGTTAAACATACTATTTTTTATGGAGGCATGAAATATATGGTAAGTTCAGAGCAAATTCTACAAAATAGGAGATAGTATCAATTCTATTTTTAATTAAAACATATAAATACATCAGTTCAAATATTTATTTTAGTTATTTTTACAAATAAACTTGTCAAATAATTCCTCTCTGTTTATAAATCTTTGTAACGTTTCACCAAGCTTAGATACCTAAAAACCTTAGGTCTTCTCAATTTCACTCCATTCAACATAAAATATAAATTTCTCCAATTAAAAATAGATACTCCATCAAAAGATCCTTTTAAGTCAAGATATTTGAAAGAACAGTTATAGAATTTTAAAATTAAATCTTCTACACTCTTGAGTTCTCATCATTTAATATTTTTAAATTCTTCACTCACTTCTCCAGGGTTGAATTTTAATGTTTTCTGTGTTTTAAATCTCCTTCCCTATGATTGCTACTCAATAAAATCTTGAAAGGATGATAATTTAGGGCCCTACTTTAAAAAACTTCTTTATTAACAATCTTCAACTAAATACGAAGAAAATGAAACTAAAATATAAGAGGGATTGTTTATTTAAATAAAATTGTAGGATACAGAATAATTTACAGAATAGTTCTTCACAAGGTCAAACATTTCTAAAATTCACTTGAAGACAGGCAGCAAAGAGAAAAGGCATGTACAGCCAGATTAAAGATTGTTTTTGGTAATCACCATTGGCTTCATCCCAGCTTTTAGTCTGGTTACTATAGATGTAAATTTCAACAGCTACAGCTTTTATTTTGATTAGTCAAATATGAATTATGTGAACCTCAATTTTAAGAATGTTTGTATTCCATAGATTTCTTAATTGAAACCCAACATTGTTTTTTACTATAGCACTGTGCTCCATTAAGTCTATACTCCCCCAAAGAATTCTCTTTTCAATATTAAACTTTAAAATTGAATTTATAAGAGCATTCATAACAATGTCGGATGTATAACCTCTGACAGACTGAACTTCTAAAGGTTTTACTTTCATTTTATAAATTGGATGACAAAATTGAACCATTATTGGCTTTAACTTTATGTAATTTTTTTGAAGCACCTGAAGATGACCATATAAAACTGGCATCTTTAACTATATGTGAATTTCTTTTGCTAATGGAACCAACACTAACAGTGACTTTTTTAATATGCACAAGAAACGTTAAAATTGAAAATTAGTGAAATTAATTTAGATCAGAAATTATTTAATCTAAATAAAAAGTTATTTTGTGTCTTGTTATTTTCATGTGCTCAGTGATATCTGTACGGATACTGAGCGTTGACAAACATTTTGTGCTACTTACCTATACACAAAATCAACTCTCTTTAAAAATGGATATTCAATAGAAAAACTTGCAATAAATTTTTCTTTTCTTTCCTTTTCTTTTTAGTCACATTACTGTCTAAAGGGCTTATTGCAAAAAATAAAAATTACCAAACAAATATAAATGAATAGTTGTACATTTATTCCATACAATAAATGACAAAAACCATAATAGTAAAAGCATTCAGACTACTTTTATATGCTCTATAGTAAAATTGCTAAATCTCTAGTTTCTACACATAATTCACATATACTTAACCTATAATTTTCCAAGTTTTCCACTGAAATGTCAAATGACTCCCTGGTTGTCAAGCCATAGCATAAGCCAAAGAACCCAAATGGCAGGCAGGACAGCAGTGCTAAACACTCCTCCCGCTGCAATTGTAGATGGGAAACAGTTACCTGTTACTACTCAGTATAGTCTGAGTTCCCTTCAGGTTGTCAGCAGGAGCCCTGTATGCTATCCTTAAATGGGAGGTGTTTGTTATGCTGAAACTAAGAAGGGTCAGGGAAAGAGGCTTTTTTTGGCCATGCAGCATGGCTTGCAGGATCTTAGTTCCCTGACCTGGGATTGAACATACACCCTCTGCAGTGAAAGCGCAGAGTCCTAGCCACTGGACTACCAGGGAATTCCCTGAGAAGTAGGTTCTTGACAGTCTTTTTTTCAGATTTAACCACATGTGGATGTGAGGACTATTTGAACTACACATGTATGTCACATAGTACTAGATGAAACCGTGGCAGAAGCAAAAAAACAAAAACAAAAACAGTAAGAAGTGCTCAAAGAATTTTGGGAACTTTTAAAAAATAACACAAAAGCCAGCCTGAAGGAATTCCTTATGGGGCAAATCAGGGACAGTTTGAGCGTCAAAATAAATACAAGAGTAATAAATTATAAGTAGGGCAAATAAAAAACTAGAAGGAATTCTTGTGCAACAGAAGAACACCAGGACCATCCAGGTACGCTGGGATATATGGTCACCTGAATAATGGGTGATACGACAAACAGTACTGGAAAATTTGGAGAGTGGATAGAGGATAGTTCAAGCAGTCCCTTGTAGGCCATATTGAAAAAAAATGTTTTTTTTTTTTCAAAGTGAAATGGAAAACAATTAAATCATTTTAAGCAGTTGTTTGATTCTTTTTCTAAGATTATTCTAGATGAACAGAGTGAAAGAAGTTGGTAAGGTGAGAATATGGATTCCAGGAGGCAATGACAATAGCCAAGGCAAGAAAAGAAAGTGTTTCCTAAAGGTTAAAAAAGAGGGAAAATACCCAGGAAATGTCATCCTTCCCATCGTTACCTAAAATCTGTGTATTCATTTTTCAACACAATCCCAAACAAGGTTTCTTGCTAACAAAAATCTTTCTCCAATAGTAGGTTGCCACGTTGTGATGCTGCCTCAGTCCCAGAAAATTAGGGAGGAAATTAGAAAATGTAAGGTCTCTAGTCATCCTATTTTGTTGCTTAACTTTTATATTTGTGGCAAGATGATAAATTCACTGAAGATATATAATAAAAAATGAAATGGTATGCAATGCCAGCATTTCTTTTATTTCCTGAAGGAAATATCATATTAAAAAATAAGCAGTACCATCCAAATCATTCTGCATAAATGGAATCATATTTTAGTGGGTTAGATATCTATCAGGCCGTATTTTGTATTTTAGCATCAACAGCCATTAAAGGAAGAAAAATTGAATGTCCTGTATAGGAGAAGATGCATATCTTCGAAATCGCTTTGACTCTCCACTGGAGACTTCAAAGTTCATATTCATAACAGCATTATAAGTGCAAAATAATATGGCTTGGCACTAGGGTAAAAAACTTTCCCTCAGCTATACTGATGATGATGCATGTTATCTTTCTTATTTATAGAAAATAATATGAACATGGCATTATGAGTCACCTTTACACTTCTTTGCTATTCTTTCCTCCTCACATCAGCCCACATCAATAAGATATTGCCTGCAGAATAACATGCCAGTGTGATTTCCAGTTATTTCAGTATTGAACCTCTCTTATTTATGGGAAAGGAGAGATCAGGTAAAATAAGCATGCATCTACTCAAATGGGGCTGTGTTCCCAAGCTTATTTAGTCTCAATAATCCAATAGTAAATGAAAAATCACTCATTCCTTATGCCCCATTTGAGCTAAACCCAGTGACACATTGTATACTTTTATTCCTATAGAATTTTTCTGTCTCATTTGCCCAGAGGAATCTAACCTATAAATTCCAACAAATAGATAACATGTAAATTATATATTCCACAATATTTTATATGCTGATCATTATATTCAATACTGTTAAAGAGTCTGAGAAATACCTGTGTGCTGAGGCTGAGAGAGAGGTCATCCTTTAAAACTGTTATTAACCTGACTAACATTTTCCAAAGTACCATGCCATTGCTTACTATACTATGTTATCATTCTCTATGTGATACCAAAAATAGTGGGGTTGGTGTTTTGAGTCTCTCCATGTTAGAATGTCTAACGTTATTAAGATAGTGCAGATCGAAGTTGAGCCATGATATTGGTCATTGATCAAAACAACAACAAAACCCATTAAAATTTCAATTTTAGAATTTGAGAAGTGTTATACTGAACTGTCAGGGATGATTTAAATGAGTAAGAAGTAAACTCATACTGTGTCAGAGCCATTAAACATTTTGGATCTTCTTGTTCATAAGTTAACCCACCTAACTTACACACTATAGGATCAGTTCTCGGGGAAAGTTATTGATACTTCTGCTATCCAGCTGACTCCTGAATGACCAACTGGGGAATTCATTCGCATGGAGTACTAAGGCTCAAAACAGCTAGTAGGGATGAGTATCTAAGATATGCCTGGGGCTTCCCTGGTGGTGCAGTGGTTGGGAGTCCGCCTGCCGATGCAGGGGACGCGGGTTCGTGCCCCGGTCTGGGAGGATCCCGCGTGCCGCGGAGCGGCTGGGCCCGTGGGCCATGGCCGCTGGGCCTGCGCGTCCGGGGCCTGTGCTCCGCGATGGGAGAGGCCACAGCAGTGAGAGGCCCGCGTACCGCAAAAATAAAAAAAAAAAGTGAGAATAAGATATGCCTGTATTGTGGTATTCATAGGTTTATAATATTCTGAGGTCTGAAGAAGTATAACCATATGGTAGGTAAAGAAACTTCTATGGTAGGACGCTAACTGTATGGTAAAGTTCTATGGGAATCCCAAGCTCTTCCCTTGCCTTTTCTTTACTCTCTCCCTAAATCATGCAAGAAATTCTATGGTGGGTTAGGTTTAAAGATACTTTATCTGCCACCACTAGTGCTTGGTGTTTTCTTTCTCCCTGATTTTGTGGGGAGGGTTTCAAAATTGTGACCCCCTTTGGTTCACTTTCTTTTCTGTACTCTGTGTTTCCTAGAGCCAGAGGTATCAGAGCAAGAGCCACTCCATGAGCTTATTCCATTACATAAACCCTTTTCAGGGTAAATAAAACATGGTTGGAGGCATCATCCTGCTCAGTGGAAAAAAGCTCTCTAAACTTCACAAAGATCACCAAAAGAAAAAAAAAAAAGGCCAATATTATTTTCAGTATGTGTGGGGAAACCTGAAGGGGGGAAAACTCACAAATCAAACATTACAATAAATTAAAAAAATTAAAACATGAACCAAAAAGATTTATTTAAAAATGCTAGGATGGTTTAATGTTCTATAAGCACTGAAAATAATTCATCACATTAATAGGTCAGTGAAGAAATATGATGTGATGGCTTGTTATTTACTGAACTTACGTGGTAACAAACATTTGGTGGGGCAATTAGTCACCTAATGGTGAGACAGGACTCGCTGCTGATCCTGCATAGATTTCTCTGTGTTTGAAAAATTTGTCTGTTGTCATTAGTGTACAAAACAGTCTAGGGACCTCTAGGGTTTGAGATCAAAGGAACCAACAGAATTAGAGCCAGGAATGAGGAGAGTGGTCAAATGGAGACCACAGGACAAAGCATGAGCATTTGGGCAATTAGCATCCTAAAGAGCATGGTCAGGGGCAGGGGGACTGGGACTCTGACCTAAATACCTTCTATTTAAAAGAAACTGAAATAATTAGCAAAATCTAAGCAGGGATTTAGGCATCAGGAAAAATATAGGTGTAAAGAGCCAGAAAGTATAAAAGATAAGACTTTGATTTAAAGATAAATCAAGAGTCCAAAAAGAGAAGGATACAAGCAATATAAGATTAATATCATGTGTTATCTGGTATATTGAGCCATTTAATGACTAGCCTAGGGTTTCTTGAGCGTAATACTACCATAAATAAGAATAGGAAGGGGATTAAGTGGTATTGAGGTTGGGGTGTTTAATGTTGGATATTAAAGAAAGGTGTCAGGGCTTCCCTGGTGGCGCAGTGGTTGAGAATCTGCCTGCCAGTGCAGGGGACACGGGTTCGAGTCCTGGTCTGGGAAGATCCCACATGCCACGGAGCAACTGGGCCCGTGAGCCACAACTACTGAGCCTGCGCGTCTGGAGCCTGTGCTCCGCGGCAAGAGAGGCCACGACAGTGAGAGGCCCGCGCACCGCGATGAAGAGTGGCCCCCGCTCGCCACAACTAGAGAAAGCCCTCACACAGAAACAAAGACCCAACACAGCCATAAATAAATAAATAAATTTATTTTTTTAAAAAAAAGAGTTAGATAAATAAATTAATTAATTAAAAAAAAAGAGAAAGGTGTCAGATGAAAATCAGGCAAACTGAGGCAGGGGGGATAATGCAGAATGAGACTGTATCTACAATACAAGGGAAAAGGGGAAGCTTGAAGGCACTATGTGCCTGGGCCCAGTTGTCCTGTGTATCAGTATATAAAACTGAGTTCTTCTGTTCTTGATTCTTGAAATAATTACTTTTAATGAATGATATTAAATTCAACAGGCTCCTATAGGTATAACCAAGCACAAGGCATAGCACTTAGTATTTATTCAGTAAATATTAATCCTGTGGAAATGTAAATTGGTACAGCCACTTTGGAAGATAGTTTGGCAGTTTCTTACAAAACTAAACATTGTCTTACCATACAGTCCAGCAATCACACTCCTTGGTATTTATCCAAAGTAGTTCAAAACTTATGTCCACACAAAAACCTGCACATGGATGATTATGGCAGCTTTATTTATAATTGCCAAAACGTGGAAGGAACTAAGATGTCCTTCAGTAGGTAAAAGAATAAATAAACTGGTAGATCCAGACAATGAAATATTATTTAGCACCAAAAAGAAGAGCTATCATGCCATGAAAAGATATGGAGGAAACTTGAATGAGTGTTAATAAGTGAAAGAAGCCCATCTGAAAAGGCTACATACTGTATGATTCCAATTATATGACATTTTGGAGAGGGTAAAACTATGGAGACAGTAAAAAGATCAGTGGTTGCCAGGGTTTAAGGAAAGGGAGGGATGAATAGGCAGAGCACAGGCTTTATAGGGCAGTTAAACTATTCTATATGATACTATAATAGCGGATACATGTCATTATACATTTGTCCAAATTTTTAGAATGTACGCCGAGTGAAGCCTAATGTAACCTGTGGACTTTGGATAGTTTTGATGTGTCAGTGTAGGTTCATCAATTGTAGTAAATGTACTACTCTGCTAGTGTGTGTGCAAAGAGGGAACCTACCTCAACATAATAAAGATTAGGTGACCATAGGTGCGTGGGTTTATCTCTGGGGTTTCTATCTTTTTTTTTTTTTTTTTTTTTTTTTTTTTTTTTGCGGTACACGGGCCTCTCACTGTTGTGGCCTGTCCCATTGCGGAGCACAGGCTCCGGACGCGCAGGCTCAACGGCCATGGCTCATGGGCCTAGCCGTTCCGCGGCATGTGGGATCTTCCCGGACTGGGACACGAACTCGTGTCCCCTGCATTGGCAGGTGGGCTCTCAACCACTGTGCCACCAGGGAAGCCCTGGGGTTTCTATCTTGTTCCACTGATGTATATTTCTGTTTTTGTGCCAGTAGCATACTATCTTGATTACTGTAGCTTTGTAGTATAGTCTGAAGTCCGGGAGCCTGATTCCTCCAGCTCCCTTTTTCTTTCTCAAGATTGCTTTGGCTATTCAGGGTCTTTTGTGTTTCCTTACAAATTGTGAAATTTTTTGTTCTAGTTCCGTGAAAAATGCCATTGGTAGTTTGATAGGGATTGCACTGAATCTGTAGATTGCTTTGGGTAATATAGTCATTTTAACAATGTTGATTCTTCCAATCCAAGAACATGGTATATTTCTCCATCTGTTTGTATCATCTTTAATTTATTTCATCAGTGTCTTACAGTTTTCTGCATACAGGTCTTTTGTCTCTTTAGGTAGGTTTATTCCTAGGTATTTGGAATCACCATTTTTTAATATCTGTGTTTAGAAGTATGGTTTCTCTTCATTTTCTAAGCTGTTAATTCATGTCTAAATAGTGAAGCTCTACTTGCTTAAAAGTATTTGCTGAATTTTAAAATTTAAAGAATATTTTTTGTTTTTTGTTTGGTTTCCAAATTATATGCTGCAACTTAATCTCTTTTAAACAGTTATCCATGCCTTCCTGCTGTCTTGGTTGTCCTATTTGGTTTTCCTCTCTTGGGCGTCAGAGTCTCACTTGGGTTTTGTTATTTGCCTTTTTTTCTTTTGGCTCTGTTCGCCTTGGGGATTATGTCTGATGTCCAGGTACTTTAAGCAGAGATGCTCTCTAGAATGGTGAGGAGTTAGCAGTCTCTGGCTGTCTGGGCTGTCAATACCCTAGGTCACAAGTTGTCAGTTCCCTGTAGAAGCACTGGAAGGATGCCTCTCTGCTGCTTATTCAGTTACAAAGACTGAGACTCTCTAAATTCAGTAGCAGTGAGTACTCATACCACTTTCTTCACTCCTCTGAGACACTTTCCAGTGTTCGTGGAGACCAGTAGCTTCATCAGAAACCCTCACAGAAGCCAGCATCACCATTCCACTTGTATATCTATTGATTCTGATGGCAACCAAGTGACTGTGGTATCCTGAGTTTCCTCCTAAGGCTTTCTGCTGTTGTTCGCAGATCTTGGTCCCACCCAGACAGGAAAAAGTTCTTTGCCAGCTCTTTCTCAAATCAGACACCAGCAGAACGCAAGGCCAGTTCTTCACCCACTGGTTTCCACCTGTCTGTGGGCTCCAGCAACTATTCTGTACATAAATAATGGTTTGGAGTTGGATTGAAATCAGAAGAAAGGGCCACACAGATGTTTAGGCTTTCATCTTCCCCAGAAAGTCATACAATCCTTTGCATTTTCATTTTTTTACTTCCCTCTCATGAAGCACTTATCACAATGAACTGCTAATACATGATTACATTTCTAATTGTAAGATAACCAGGGCTTCATCAGGGCAGGGAGTGTGAACATTTAATTCACTATTTTATCCACAGTGTATAACACAGTATATACCGGCACATATTAGGTGCTAAATAAAAATTTGAGGAGTGAATGAAGTTATGAATGCATGATAAAGAATTGAAAGAAGGTTAACGAAAATCCATAGAAAATTAGAAATTAGACAACCTCTCAGGACTTGAGCAGCAAGAAAGTAACTGTCAGGAGACCAGAACGGAAAATGTCCTCACAATCACAGTCGTTGTTCATTGAAGAAATGCATAGTAAAAGAGGCTGGGAGCATGGTGTAAACAGAAAAAAACTTGTCGGTTTTACATATGAGCTACAGTCTTAATATTGTTAGATGCTGAGTATTTTGTTAATTAAATTGCCTAATATAATTCTGTGCCAACAGTGCTTCAAAATATGGTGCACAGGGAGAAAACTGCATTGTCTTGTTCAGTGTAATTGGTATTCTCATGTGTAAGGCATACTATAACAAGAGCTATTCTTACAAAAGGCATAATTATATCCCTAATTATTCATTTATTTTCTTTAAAATATTTTTTCTTATAAGTATATTAGGTTCCATTTTAGACCCTGACGATTGAATGCTGAACAAATCAGAAATCGTATAAACTCCATGGAGTTAATAGGCCAGTGGGAGTATAGATAAATAAAGAGCATACAATATGTCATGATAGGCTCTGTGTTCTGTGTTTGTTAGGGTAACACTAGCTGTTATAGAAGATAAACCCTCAAATCTCAGTAGCTGAACATGATAGAAGTTTCTTTCCTGCCCCTATACGCCCAAGGGGCAGTGGGCTTAGAGAGGGATTGCTCTGTTCTAGGCAGTGATTTGGGGACCTAGATTGATGAAGCCTCTGATGTATTTAACATGTTCCTTCCAAGGCTGCCTTGAGTGTCTACGTCCAGTCAGTGGCTGGGAGAAGATCACTCCTGGATGCCGTGTATCTTTCTTTTGTCTGTGTTCTGAACTCAATTGCATGGCAATATTCAGCTTAGGAGGTCAGGGAAGGCTTCCATTGAAAAAGTGATTTCAGACCAAAAATCTGAATGATAAGTGATAGCCAGACAAAGAGTGGAGGAAAGAGTTTACTAGGCAGAGAGAAGAGCTAGGGGAAAGGCAAAAGAGAATATGCCATTTTCTAAAATATTGAAGTATTTTATTACGGCAGTGATATGACTATACTACATAGAACTTAAAATAATGACAGAGAAATATCTTTCCTTAATGCCATGAGGTGTTACAAATATTTTAAATATTTGAAATTTTGTTACGCAATTTGATTGAAGCAAAAACTTGTGAGTACAGATATTGTCATTATTTTGAATAACGTGTTCTAAGTAAGTGGTTCTTACTACATTTTGTTGAATTTAATCCCTACTATCTTAGAAATGAAGGAACAGGGGCAAAGAGAATTTACATGAATTACTCAAAGGCAACTGTCTAATTAGTTAAAAAAAATTAGAGGGACTTCCCTGGCGGTCCAGTGGTTAAGACTCGGCACTTCCATTGCAGGGGGCGTGGGTTCAATCCCTGGTCAGGGGACTAAGATCCCACATGCCCCTCTGTGCAGCCAAAAAAAAAAAAAAATCCAGATTATGTGAACTAATATTAAGAAGAATATTTTAGTTGTTTTCAGTGAGTCAGTAGAGAGCCATTAATTGATGTCTCTAACTAAACATCTGAAATGATTTTGAACCCAGACTTCATTTTCATTGAGAAAAATTGAATTTATATACACACACATATTTCCATAGTGTATATATACAGTATGATAGATATAGTATGTATAATATTATATGTAATATATAATAATAATATGTATAATATATAATATATATAATTCCATATTATGGTATTGTGTGTGTGCATGTGTATATATGTATACATCCACACACACACCTGAAAGTATTATATATTTAATGTGTATTACTTTATATAACATATATACAATAATATACTATTGTATGTATAAAATAATAACACATAATGTATATTGCTTTCAGGTATATGCATGTATATACATGTGTATCTGCATATGTATACAAATATATGAAATTATATCTCTATATAATATCTACTATATTATAGATACATTTTATATCTATATGTATGTATTCAACTTGTGTGTGTATATGTGTTTGTGTGTGTACTCAGATATTACTTTTCTAGTTTTGCCTCTTGAAAGAATGATGGAAACCTCTGACTAGTGCAACTAAAGCAATATTATCTTTTGTTGGGCCAGACTGAAATTTTTTTCTTCCTTGTCCTGTTTCTCTTCTACATCTGTCTCCTCTGCATCATTTCCTTCTTATTTCAGGGGTTTTATTTACAGAGATATTTTAGTCTTTCCCTATACACTTGCTCAAGTTTTTCTTTAATTGTGTTCTTCATCTGTGAAGTTACTAAGGAAGCTTTATGTCCTGCTAACAATTTGCTCCTAACTGCTTCCTGCCTGCTTTTCCTACCAACCCTGTAATGCTTGAATTCTATGCAGCTAGGCCACTCCCTCTGCAAGCACTTCATAACTTTGTCTTATGTTCTGCTCTGGGTTGAGAGGGTCATTTTAATCTCCTGTTGTCAGAAATTATAGTCTGTTCCTGATTTGGGTCCAAGCTGAACCCAGATTCAAGCTGAACCCTTTGAGTAGAAGCAAGGACACTAAGAAATATCCTTCATGACACCATTAAATATCTTCCCTCTTCAGCCTTTCCCTGGTAGATAGGGATTTTTCAATTTAACTTTTTTATCCCACTACCATATGGGCTATATATGTAGAAAGGTTGGCCCAATTCTATTGAAATCCGTGCAGAATTCAGAGAGACAATTTTTTGATTGTCTGCTAAAATAACCCTAAATCATTGATGTGTCACATTATATAAAGTCTTAATTAAACTACAAAACAGCTATTTAAATTGAGCCCTGATGACCTTTGAATTTCTTCTGGAGTAGGATTTTTAAAGCATATAAATTTATACCATTAATTGTGATCAAATTTCACAGGTCACTGATCAGGCTTTTTAACTGATAAAATAGTCTATCATTCTCTTATCACTACTAACAAATAGGTTCAGTAGTGGTTTGACTATAACAGAACAGAAAGAAGGCTGAATGGAAGCTTCAGTCTAGATAAAACAAAGTTAGCGCTGAAGAAGAAAATTCCTTTAGGGTGAGAGGTGCATCAGTCATACTTCACATCATGGATTTCATCAATGTAAGGGAATCAGGACCTGGTAAAAATCTTAAAAGTGGGCTTGGAGCCAAAAGGTCATTACCTTTTCTGGGGAATTTTGTATTTTCCTCTTATGTATCTTATTTTTTGAAAAGGTATGGAGTATGTTAAGAGAGAGCTAACAGTGAACAAGAACTGTGGACTGGCTGAAGCCTAGGCTTCTGAATTGGGAAATGATTATTTTATTTCATCAACTTAGAGACAAAAATGTGACATATTCAGAGTGAAAGTTACAAAGTATAATCAAAGCTGGGGATAGTTGGGGTTATTATTTTCTTTGAACACGTTCTCCTCTTTCTCCTTTCGTTATAAATGTACACACACACACACACACACACACACACACACACACACACACACACAGCCTTATTTCAAAGATACAGATGTACCATGGAGCTAAATACAACAGTTCTGTTAAGGGGATTGAAACATTTTGACAACTTGACACTTTGGAAAAGCCTATTCTTTTCATATAATGCTCTGATATGAGACAGATGGATAGTGCCAAATTTGACAAAAATATAATAGTCATATCACTCACGCAAGCTG
Organism: Physeter macrocephalus; assembly: GCF_002837175.3. Classification (NCBI taxonomy): domain Eukaryota; kingdom Metazoa; phylum Chordata; class Mammalia; order Artiodactyla; family Physeteridae; genus Physeter; species Physeter macrocephalus. The sequence goes on along the minus strand of NC_041234.1, from coordinate 18,193,463 downwards.
GGATGGCATTTGAAACTTCTCCCAGAGTGCACATTGCTCTGTATCTTCCAGCAATCTCATAGACTGAATATGAACTTTTTGTTCTGACCTTCAAAATTATATTCTACTTGGTTGCTGATCCCAACAAATCTTTTACCCCTTCAAATTCAGTGACAGAGTTTCTTTGACTCTAATAGAAAAAAAAAAACTGTGTTTGGAAAACAACAGTGAGTCCAATTACAATCTTATTTTCACTGTTAGCTATTTTGAAGTATTATAATAATGGTTATGATATATTTAATAACTGTTGCGGTACTATAATATGTATATAAACTTTTAGATTATTTAATCCTCAAGTAATAAATCTCTGAAGCAAACATTAATGTCAAATTTTGCATATGAGCTAACTGGGGTGTGGAAATTTTAATTGACTTTTGTAAGTCCCCAAACTAGGAAATGAAAGAGTTATGCTTAAAACTCCAAAGCCTATATGATATTCCTATCATTCTAATCTGTCAGGACTCTTTAAAGAGTAGAAACATGTCCAGGACAGAAAGAGTAAAAACCATATCAGACTGAAAAAAAAAGTTCTGTAGTAAATTAGCCTAGGAGGATAGATGCAGGCAAAGCCAGGTGCAAAGTTCATAGGAATCATGGTTTCTCCCAAGATCACACAGTAGCTGTAAAATGTAGCAGCTCCCTCTTTGAGTGATTCCTTATCCATGATGGCCCAGATTCACTTTGCTATTCCCATCTATTACTGGGAATGCCCCATTGCTCAGGTGTTGCTCCTTTATGACAGCATCACATCCCTAGTTAATTCCCCCTTCTCCTAGTCCTGCATCAGAAACAGTATCCAGTCCAGAACTGATCCCCTCATAATCCTTCAGCAGGAAGCCAACACTTAAAAATGTTGCTTCCATCCTCTGGAAGGACATTCCTCTGGCTTGTCCTTCCTCACTGAATGAGTCAGTAAATCTGATTTTGTCTGACTACAGTCTTATTCCTGTTCTTTGGCTGATCAACTTTTTAATTTAAATGCTAGTGTCAGATATTTGTAGGGTTATTCCTTGAAGTAATGCAAAATCATGCATATAATTTGACTGCATAGCCATTGCTGAAAGAACTTGAGAAGGTGAATTGTTTTTTAAGATGCTGCTCAAAAGTTTGTGTTGATAATATGGATGTTTTAAAGTATTATGTGGCAATGTGGGCCATTTGGGAGTCAAAAATAATGTTTATTAGTTTACAAATTAAGCTTGCACTGACTTTCCACTTTATGTCACATAGTGTGCTAGGGGTTAGGAATACAAAACTCAATATTTACAGAAGAGTCTAGTAAATTCTTTGATGGAGATATACACAATGTGTTGTGGAAGATTACAGAGAGAGAATAATCATAGAGGGAACCAGAGTGGGATCTGGGAGAGGGCATCAAAGCAGGATTCCTAGATAAAATATCTTTTGACTAGAAATATGAAGGGTGAAAAGGATTTAGATAAGAAAAAGTAAGAAATTTGAAGAAGTAATTTCCCTCCAGACGTAATAGTACCTTTAAAGACATAAAAGGATGAGATGAGAATTTCTGTTAATGTAAGTGAAGGGACATGATACAAGTGAGGTAAACTAAGCCTGCATCCTGCCATGCTTTGTGTGCTAATATAAGGGGTTGGGGCATTATCCTGAAAACTACTTGGGACTATTATAAATATTGCCAGGTACCCTACATTAGTTCTATTCCAATATACACTCTACTCACAGTGTGTAAGGATGTGTTTCACACAGCTAGTCTCGTTAACAGAGTTTGGTATCAAATTTTGGATTTTTGCCAATCTTTTCAGGCAAAAAATGGTATATCAGTATTGTTTTCATTTGTACTTGTCAGTCGTCTTTTGGCTTTGCCTCCAGTGTCTGTATCATGTTTATTTTTAAAAATAATTTTTGCTTCAATTATCAATCTTTCCTTTAAAACAGACAACATTCCTTTAAAGCATTTCCTTTAAAGCATGGTCATAGTTAGGAAAGCCTTCCCTATTCCAAGGCTCTACAGAGATGCTCCGGTGTTTATTATAGTACTATTATAGCTTTATTCCTTATATTTAGGCTTTTGATCCATTTGAATATAATTCTTATACATGTTATGAAATATGAACTTTTTTTCTCATGTATGGATCTAGTTGCATAGTCTCCATTTACTTAATAGTCAATAATTTTCTCAGTGATCAAAAATTAAAACTTTATCATATGTTAAATGAAATTATCTGGGCCTGTACCACACCACTGTCATTATTTAGTTTTTTTTTTTTTTACTGTAATTGTTTTTTTTTTAACATCTTTATTGGAGTATAATTGCTTTACAATGGCGTGTTAGTTTCTGCTTTACAACAAAGTGAATCAGTTATACATATACATATGTTCCCATATCTCTCCCCTCTTGCATCTCCCTTCCTCCCACCCTACCTATCCCACCCCTCTGGGTGGTCACAAAGCACCGAGCTGATCTCCCTGTGCTATGTGGCTGCTTCCCACTAGCTATCTATTTTACGTTTGGTAGTGTATATGTGTCCATGCCACTCTCTCACTTTGTCACAGCTTACCCTTCCCCCTCCTCATATCCTCAAGTCCATGCTCTAGTAGGTCGGTGTATTTATTCCTGTCTTACGCTTAGGCTCTTCATGACTTTTTTTTTCTCTTAGATTCTATATATATATGTGTTAGCATACGGTATTTGTCTTTCTCTTTCTGACTTACTTCACTCTGTAGATATCTCATCGTAGTTTTGATTTGCATTTCTCTAATGATTAATGATGTTGAGCATTCTTTCATGTGTTTGCTGGCCATCTGTATATCTTCTTTGGAGAAATGTCTATTTATAAACAAATGGGACCTAATGAAACTTAAAAGCTTTTGCACAGCAAAGGATAACATAAACAAGACCAAAAGACAACCCTGAGAATGGGAGAATATAGTTGCAAATGAAGCAACTGACAAAGGATTAATCTCCAAAATTTATAAGCAACTCATGCAGCTCAATAACAAAAAAACAAACAACCATCCCTATTCTTTTGTCTTTGTTTATTCTTTTTCTTTTGCCCTACCCAGGTACGTGGGGAGTTTCTTGCCTTTTGGGAGGTCTGAGGTCTTCTGCCAGCGTTCAGTAGGTGTTCTGTAGGAGCTGTTCCACGTGTAGATGTATTTCTGATGTATCTGTGGGGAGGACGGTGATCTCCGCGTCTTACTCTTCCGCCATCTTCCCCCTCCTATTTAGTTGTTTTACTATATCTCCTCATTGCTATTATTTTTCATCTTTTCCTGGTTATATAAAAATTTATTTTAATGAATTAACTTAGAGATCAAGATTTCAATAAAAACATTTTAATATGTTTAATTTGGATTGTGGGAAAGTTTTAACTTACCTAGAGAAAAATTGATACATTTTTATGTATATTTTTCTTATCTAAGAACACTGGCTTTCTTTTGTTCAAGGCTTATTTTGTTCTTCAGTAGTGTTTTATATTTCTCTTTATGTCTTACATTGTACTTAAATTTAATTTTGATTTTTGTTGTCATTGTATGTGGGGTTTATTCTTCCACTGTATCTCCTGTTTATTGTCAGTGTATGGAAAATCTGTTGGTGTCTTCCTGTAAATGTATTATTCACCCACATTAATGAATTCACTTTTTTTGCAGTATTTTTGAGTTGTTTGTTTTGTATATTCTAAATACACAATCATACCATCTGCATGCAGTAATGATTTCATATGAGGGAAATATCGAAGAATTCCATGGAAGACAGTAGCAGTAGCAAAAAGATGTTAGATATAGAGAAAAGAGACAAAGATGACTCCAATTTCATTTAGCTGAGTAGCTATTGATGCTATTCGCTAAGATAATTAAGACACACAGAAGTGAGAGAGTGGAATGGACACATATACACTACCAAATGTAAAATAGATAGCTAGTGGGAAGCAGCTGCATAGCACAGGGAGATCAGCTCGGTGCTTTGTGACCACCTAGAGGGGTGGGATAGGGAGGATGGGAGGGAGACACAAGAGGGAGGAGATATGGGGATATATGTATATGTATAGCTGATTCACTTTGTTATAAAGCAGAAACTAACACACCATTGTAAAACAATTATACTCCAATAAAGATGTTTAAAAAATTACAGAGCAGGCTTGCGGGAGGAGAAAAAGTCAAAAATGATGGATTTGACTGTGGATACATTTGGTCTGAAGTATCCATGGGATATCCTATAGGCAATTGACTCTTTAGTGTAATGTTGGCTGTAAAAAGTGAAGGTTAAAACAAAGTCTTGGGGAACAGGAGACAGCTGAAGAAGTGGACACTCTGGTAGACGATCTTTAAAGTGGCTTCTATCATCCCTGTCTCCTGGTATTCATGTCCTTGTGTGTCCATGTCCATACTCTCCTCCTGAGTATGGGCGGGCAGGACCTGTGGCTGGCTTCTGACCAAAAGTGACTGAATTTATGTGATTACATTACATGAGATTGTTACATAGAATGGGAATGCCTCATTTGCTAAGAGACTCTCTCCCTGCCTGGTTTTGAAGTAGTGTTTGTGTTAGGGAGGACCATGTGGCCAAAAGTTGAGGGCAGCCTCCAGCCAGCAAAAAATAGGCCATCGATTCCTCACACCATAAGGAACTGAATTCTGCCAACAACCACATGAGCTTGGAGCAAATTTTTCTCCAGTCAAGTCTCAGATGAGACAACAGACCCAGAACCCCCTTGATTCCAGCATTTTGATACCCTGAAGCAGAGGACCCAGCTAAGCTGTTCTCAGACTCATGACCCACAGACACAGAGAGATAATAACTGTGTGTTGTTTTAACTCGCTAAGTTTGTGATAATATTATTATGCAGCAATAGATAACTAATAGAGCAACAGTAAAGAAGAATGAAAAGGAGTGGTCTAAGGTAGAAGGAAAATAATTGTGTTATTCAGATGTCAAGAGAGGAGAGGATTTCAAGGATGGGAAAACTACTGCACAGTGTCAAAAATCACAGACTGAGTCCAAGCATCATAAGCCTATATGCTATGAAGAAGGGATAAGAAGTACCAATAAGAAATATGAACATTAGCAAGCAAAAATATCATTAGTGTGCTTTGGGACCAAGACTCATGAGCGTATGCTGGAAGTCAAAAAGTATAAATAGGTATAAAGACCTACTCAAATGATGATTTTTATAAAGCTTCTTTCAACACTTGGACTTATTTACAGCTAAAATTGCTGGTGATTAATTTCAGTCTGGTTGCATTCAAATAATGTAGTTCCAGCTAATTTTAGGTCATTATTCAAAACCATTTCAAAAGTTATATTTTTATTACATCCAAATATTATACAGTTTTAAAGGATTATTCATGTGAGATAAATGAGGTAATAGTGATTATTACAGCAAAGTCTTATCAAATTGATAATGTATCAAAATGAAATCTCTAGCTGTGTTTACATATATCTGAAGCCACTGGATAAAAGTGAACATATCAGAACAACTGATTATACAGCATCATGCAAGAAGAGAGATAACAGTCATTTTATTGAATTAAACAAATGATATTGACCACATCAATTAGTTGAGAGTTGCATTATACAAAGAACATTTCTGTGCTAGGAGCACACTGTGAATCACAATTCTAGATGCTTATCTAACTAGTTTGATTATTTCGTAGCAATCAATGGTATGATTCACTTAAATAACTTTGGAAAAATGTAATTTTATAGGATATAATGAGATAAAATCATAAAATCACAAAATTTCCAATGTATATTGGTTCAGAATTGATAGAGTCTCAATGGGACTAAATGTAATATAGTACGTTTATGAGGTAGTAACATGAACAACTGGTTGTGAGGGAAGTCTAAAAGTTATTTGCCATTTGAAAGGTATTAATGATTTTGATTAAATGTATATCAGATATTTGGACATCTGTATTTCATAATAGCACACTTTTGTTTTCAGTGAGGTATTGGTTAACAGTTGAAGGTATCTGGACTTATTGTAAACATTAGTTGTTCTATTTATATTATCAAAAGCAAGAAAAACAAGAAAGAAAAACCTTGGTATATCAATGGTTCTTTCTGAACATATTTGACTTCCTTCATCTAGAAAGCCATCCCTTTATACTAAAATTCATTGCAGACACAAAAAGATTTAAGATTAACGAATCCACAGAGATGGAGAGAAATAAGAATTTTCAAACAAGCATCTTCTAAAAAGTTGAATGACCTTTTGACATGGTATTTGCCAGCAATTTTTCCACTGTAATATGGGAAGCTGAGAAATAGCAATAGCTTTTGAAAACTTTCATCCTGCTTTTTAAAGCCTGCTCTGATGTTCAAGCAAATTAAATTTCTCTTTGGTGGTTTCACTGCTGTTATTTTTCTTCATTGATAAAATATGTAAGAACTGCACACTGGACATTAAACAGCATCCATTTATACAGTGATGTTCTCATTATTCTTTGAGATTTGGAGGCATGCATTAAGGGGAGGGGGCTTTTTATTTCTTGCACTAAAACTACAGTGTTACTTTTGTATACTTCCATCTGGTGTTATATGGTAACTTGTCTGATGCCTCTGACAGGTAGTATGTTAAGCTAGACCTGTATCTCAGCCAGTTATACCATCACAGAATATGGGATTTCAAGGAGAGATATGTATCATGTGATTGCTTTGAAGGTCAGACCACAATAAGAAGAAAAAAGGATAAGGGTGGAAACAACTAGATGGTATAAAGACAATTTCCTACAAATTGAGCTGGAGTAAACAAGACTCACCTATATAGCTTGCTCCACAGTGCCTGGTTAGGTGGGCCTGATTGAAAGGCACCAAGTATGATGGTAAGTCCCTTGAGGTCTCCAGGTTAGAGTCAAGACTCTGGCTTGGTGCAAGAATCTTGTTTGGATAGCCACAGACAAGGCCAGGATTAACTGGAGTTGTTTTGAAGTTGTTTATGCTTCAGAGTAATACATGTAAGTGGAGCTAGTGGCTTCCTCACATGGTATCCAAATTGATAGTCCAAGGGAGGAGACTAATCAGAATTGGTAGAAGTTATCCAGGTTTATACATGTCTATGAACTTCAAGGGCTGTAGGTAACAGGCCTATTTACTTCTCAGTTTCTGAAGCATGTAGTTAAGATGAAAGACCAAGTAGCATGCAGGTGAGTGTCACTTGCTGAATTCCAGATACCATCTGAAGGCCCTGGGCCTCATGGATCATAAAGCTTAAGATCCACCACCATTAACATTTTTTTAATATTAGGGTTGGTTTCTTCTTAGATCAGGCCATATACTTCATTAAAATACCAACCAGGAATATGACCAACTTACCAGTCACTAAGGCCTGGGTTTTTAGGTTTTTGTTTGCATGGAGGTAAAGCACATTTGGGAGACATAGATACTTGTATGAGTTTTATAAGTAGTACCTTGATTCTGGGAGCCAGCCCAATAACTTATTTAAAATCGTGAATTTGAAATTAGAAGCTTTTCAAGCCTTTCATCTTTGCCCCTTTTATGGAAACAGCAGAGATTAGTAGTTAAGAAATGTAAGGATGGTGTTCCCCATTTGGTCAAAATCAATGATATACAGAGTTTACCTAGGATTGGCTTGAATAATTGGAAGAAGTACTACTTCTTAATATACACTAATTTAATCCAAACAGTAGGAAAGTTTGGCTGTAATGTTCTTCCTCACTTCGTGTTCTCTTTCCGTCACACATGCCTGGAATCATTCATGGAAACATGCTCACTCTCCCTCTCTCTCTCTCTCTCTCTCTCTCTCTCTCTCTCTCTCTCTCTTTCTCTCTCTCTCTCTCTCACACACACACACACACACACATCCTAGAATTATTCTCAATTTAGTATATAACCTACTCTGTGTAAATTCCACTCAACTTTACAACTACTTTAAGGTTTGTATGGTGTTCAGTTTGCTTAAAGAACTGGAAAGAATATCAGTGTTTCAGATTGAAAAAAGCTGAATTTAGTGAATATTTTCAGTGAGTTATGTCATCTCCATCCTAGTATGAAAAAAGAGAAGAAGAATGAAATATAGAAAATCAAAAGTGGTTGGCGTACTTTAAAAACTTCATGGACCATACAATACAGGGAAGGAAAATATGTGTATTTATATGACCAGGATCTTAATAAAACTGCACAAAAACCTGCAAAGAATCTTAAGCAGCTATATAAATAGCTTTGATTTTTGTCTTCTGATTAAAAACAAAACAAAACAAAACCCAAAAAAACTTTTATCCCCACAGGAAAGTTGATTTCAAAAGTTTTTTTCTGGCATTTAGCTGCTATTTTGATATTTAGTGCAGATACATATATAAATGATGGAAATGATAGTTATGTAATCATCATTACATATTACCCACTGTGCTCCCTGTGATTGGCAGGCTTCTCTGTGGCCCCTACTCTATGCTACATAACTTGGGCAGAGATGTATAATCAGAATAATTAGTCATAGGTAATAGAACAGGCCTAATCAGTACTGTGGATATTTATATAAGGCCCAGGATATTGGATGAAAATGAAAAAATAAAAAGGATGAAAAAAATAAAACAATGAAATAAAAGAATGAATGAAGGAAAGAAAAAAGGCACAAAGAAAGAAAGAAAGAAAGGAAGGAAGAAAGAAAAAGAAAGAAAGGAAGGAGGGAGGAAGAGAGGAAGGAAGAAAGAAGGACAGTAGAAGAAGCCAAATCGAATATAAATTCAATTCAACAAAAAGGAATGTGAAGACCAGAGAAAATAAGGAGGAGAAGAAAAAGTAGATTCAGAACCATATTTTTGAAGCCCAGAATATTAAGAGCTTTATTGGCTGTTTACGAGTAGGAAAAGCTCAATGGAATAAGATAAATTCACTTCATAAAAAGAAACTCAGAAACTCATTTGGAAGGCAGAAGATGCTTTAAGAAAGAATTCAGACAAAGGTGTGCAAAGGATATAGCACACCATTGCTTAGAATTAGAGAAGATGTGTCTAAACAACACAGTAGTCCTGTGTAGTCATCGTTGATATTTGGTGCCAGAAAGATAAGGTGTCATGATTGTTGTCTTGATTTTATGCTGGTATTTTGGTATTCAGTGAAGACAGCTAATGCCCAAACTTCAAGAAGTAGCATAGAGATAGTTGTATTTGCCATTGTCTTAGTTTTGTTTCCCCCAATGTGGAATCTTTGGTAAGGATATCTGTGCATGTGGTTTATTTGGGATGTGATCTCAGGAAACAGGGTGATGGAATAGGAAAGTAAAACCAAAAGGGGAGGAAGGGCTCTAAAGGATACATTCATGAGGAGGTTACAGCTGTGGGAGAATAAACCTTGGAATTTTTCCACTGAGGGATATTCATCAATTCCCATCCCTCATTGGTTGAAGATCTGGGGTCATTCACTCCCCTCCATGGCATTTTTGGATTCCACCACCCATAGAATAGACACAGGAGTCTATAGACATGCATGGGAACTTGAGAAGACCACAACAGCTTCTGCTACAACCAAGTAATATTCTTCCTTTTCACATATAATATAACAAAGATTTACACTTTAGAGTTCATCTATGCCTTGTGGACTTACTTCAAATAATGAAAAATGTCCACAATCACTCTTATACATTTCCAGCAGGTAGAATGATTACATTACAGTCTTGAAGAATATGGTTTCAGTGAAGCCAGAAATTTTTGTTTTGTTTTTCACTACTCGTATCACCCAACACTTAGAATATTTCCTAGCTCATAGTAATTTCTCAATAAACATTTGTGAATAAATGAATTAATGGAGCTGCATCAAACAACAAAAGTCCAGGGCTTCCCTGGTGGCGCAGTGGTTAAGAATCCGCCTGCCAATGCAGGGGACACGGGTTTGAGCCCAGGTCCAGAAAGATCCCACATGCCACTGAGCAACTTAGCCTGTGTGCCACAACTACTGAGCCTCCACTCTAGAGCCTGCAAGCCACAACTACTGAGCCCACGTGCCACAATTACTGAAGCCCGCACACCTAGAGCCCGTGCTCCGCAACAAGAGAAGCCACCGCAATGAGATGCCAGCGCACAGAAAGCCCGTGCACAGCAACGAAGACCCAACGCAGCCAAAAATAAATAAATAAATAAAAGAAAAACCAACAACAGAAGTCCAAGCCAGTCTATTTTAAACATAATTAAATGTGTCACCTCTTAACACATTAGCAGTCTTTAGAGTTATCTATCAGTTGTAATACCTTTCTCAGAGGTTCTCCTGGCTCTGTTTTCTACCAATGAATGGTTGGTACATTTACATATTAGGAGCAAGATGGCTTACTCAAACCCAGGCCTCATATCTCAAAACGACCAGAGAAAAAGACAAGGGAGAGCTGCTTCTGAAAAAAATTCAAAAGATTATAGAAGAGCTTTCCCAGAACTCCGCAGCAAAACTCTCCTTTTTATCTCAATGTTCTAAATCACATTAAATGCCCATTTCTGAAACTAACACTGGCCAAGAAGATGGCGTAACTCTTTAACCAATCATCCTGGGAGTGTGGCCAGCTTTTCCTGTGGCATATAAGATACATGCTACCCACTTGATGCCTAAACAGAATTGGAGCTTTCTTAGGAATTGGGAGGGAAATGGCTCATACACTACATAGGCATCTATTTATTGGTTAATAGCAATAATATTTACTTCTACATATTCTTTTTTTTTAACATCTTTATTGGAGTATAATTGCTTTACAATGTTGTGTTAGTTTCTGCTGTATAACAAAGTGAATCAGCTATATGTATACATATATCCCCATATCCCCTCCCTCTTGTGTCTCCCTCCCACACTCTAGGTGGTCACAAGGCACGGAGCTGATCTCCCTGTGCAATGCAGCTGCTTCTCACTAGCTATCTATTTTACATTTGGTAGTGTATATATGTTAATGCTATTTTCTCACTTCATCCCAGATTACCCTGCTCCCTCCCTGTGTCCTCAAGTCCATTCTCTACGTCTGCATCTTTATTCCTGTCCTGCCCCTAGGTTCATCAGAACCATTTATTTTTTTTAGATTCCATATATATGTGTTAGCACACAATATTTGTTTTTTTCTTTCTGACTTACTTCACTCTGTGTGACAGACTCTAGGTCCATCCATCTCACTACAAATAACTCAATTTTGTTTCTTTTTATGGCTGAGTAATATTCCATTGTATATATGTGCCACATCTTCTTTATCCATTCATCTGTCAATGGACACTTAGGTTGCTTCCATGTCCTGGCTATTTTAAATAGTGCTGCAATGAACATAGTGGTCCATGTCTCTTTTTGAATTATGGTTTTCTCAGGGTGTATGCCCAGTAGTGGGATTGCTGGGTCATATGGTAGTTCTATTTTTAGTTTTTTAAGGAACCTCCATACTGTTCTCTGTAGTAGCTGTATCAATTTACATTCCCACCAACAGTGCAAGAGGGTTGCCTTTTCTCCACACCCTCTCCAGCATACTTCTACATATTCTTGTTACCAAATACCAACATGATGAAAATCCATACAAAAGAAAAGAAAACTGTGATGCTTATTATTTATTTATAGCCCTCATTCTAAGTTCCAGGGTGTAAGTTTGGGTAATTTACCATTATTTTGTGACGTAGCACATGTATGTGTAAGTGTACGCTGGAGAAAGGCTTTTCCTTTTTGGCCATATGGAAAAGTGAAAATGGACTGAAAAATTACTATCTTTCCTTTGAAAAGTTAATTAAGTCTCATAATCAGTCACAGTCATTTGAACAGCATGGTTGCTGGAATGAGAATTAGTAGTAGGATACGTCAATGGACGAATGGGACACATCTTGTAGAAAGAAATCCCTTTGATAAATACACAAATGTTGTGAAAATATAATGAAAGGAAAACCATATTTTAAAAGAGAAAAGACAATTTAGTTATTAGTCAGACAATGGGGCAGATGTTAAGGAAATTTATTCAAAAATCCAAGAATGGAATTGTGCTCTTTAAACATTAATCTTATTTCACTCAACATATTATGTTAAATTATTTTATACCTATTTTTCCCCACTTGACTATACATTTCTTGACTATAAATACAATGTTTTATCTTCTCCTCTTGTTCTGAGCACATTGTCTTTTATACAAATGTTTGTTGCATTAAATTAAATGAAATAATTTACTTTTATAAACCACACTAAATCACATTATAGATTCCACATTGTTTTCAATTTTTCCTCAAAAAGTTTAACTACTAGTAATGGCTAACAGTGATATTTTCCTAATGATTCTCGCTATTTTCCTTCAAAAGATTGATACCCCAAAATGTTTTCTGGGTAGTGAAATTGTGGAAGATAGAAAATTTGGTATTTTCCCAACTAAGATCTTCTTATATATATATATATATCTGAATATAACTTCACTTGTAATATATGTTTAGTTCAGATGTTAATATTATAATATTATTGGTAGCAATGATCAATTTTATAGCTATTTGCAGACATTCCAGAAACCAAAACTAAATAAATTGTTAGCAAAATATATGATTCCTTTTATTTTTATCTATACAAATATAAATTTTACTAGGTTGCAATATCTTTAATAAACAGCAGTTTTTTGTTTTATGAACTAAACGTTTTATTCCAGAAATGTCAATATTGTTACATAGTTTTATAACAGTCATTTTTAATGCTTGCCTAAAGTGTAATGGGATTCCTGTACTATAATTTAAATAGCCATTCTGCTGTTGTACATTGAGGGTTCCCCCCCCATTTCTTGTTACCATACCAACATTCCAATGAACATGTTTCACTTATAATTTTCTCCAGTATAAATTTCTTGATATGGATTCATTGTGTGGGAACACATTTTTTTTTTTTTTAGAATAACCTTATTTTTCCTGATTAGGGGTCTGAGGAGTGTCTAAACTTCTCAGACACATGATCTTGGGCAAAAAAATCACTCATAAGGTCTCTTGGTCTTAGTTTCCTCATGTATTGGAAAGAGAGAATGATAGAATTTGAGCTTTCTTATGATAGGATTATTTGGTTAAAAAAAAAAGAAAAGAAAATCACTTGTGTTAAAGTGAAGCGAAAATAAAAAAGGGAATTTAAAGAAAACCAAAGCAGCAAAAAAGCCTCATCTTCAACTCAAACAAGAATGTGAGAAGTCTTCTGTGACCAAGGTTCCTCCATCTCACCATTGCCCGTGTACTTTCTTTATGGCTTTTCCTTTTTTCTTTTTGTGTTAGTTTTGTTCCTCTCTTTTTGAACCCTGCCTTCCTTTTCTTCTCTCGCCCACAGTCCATCATGGTGAGATGCAAATGAGGTCACTTTCAGCCCCTGAGGTTGCATGACCTTCTATGTCTAATGCTCACACATAACTTATAAGCGATTCTTTCTGCAAATTACCAGAGAACAGAAACTATATGTGCCAGCTTGGATCAGATGTCTGTTTGGCCACAACCAGAGGAAAAGTTACATGATATTTAAGGATTTCAGTTTCCCATTCCTTTTAGCGTGCTAAAACTGGAAGTGATCTGAATAAGCTACCCAGGTTTGCAGCATCCCAAAATGTATTTATTCATATCTCTAGAAACACTTCATATCTGGTAAAGTGATAAGTAAATTTTTTATTCATCAGCACTATTTATCGATAATATTATCAATTTTATGCATCAGCAATCTTTGACTACCTCTCATTTGCTGGGCATAGTGCTATATATTATGAAAACAAAGAATGCTAAGACACAGCCGCCTACATCTTCATCTGTTTAAATTGACACCCCGTTAGGAATGTAGTATCTACTGGAAAAGAATCTACATTTTGTCAGGTTCCCCAGTATGTGCTGTAAGTACTATGCCTACATTATGCATCATTGGACTGAAGGGCAGGACACACGAAGTATTTAATTTCTGGATCTGTTTCTAACCCAGTTCATTCGGTTCTGTTTCTTTGTCAATACCAAACTGGTTGCTCTAAGTATTGCTAGACCATGGAACAATTTTCTCCTGTGTAATTGCTCAGTGCTTAAAGTATAGGCTTCTGTCTTGATTACATAAAATTCATCAATTGTATTTTGCATATGTCTTCCTATTGAAATTTCTCATTCTTAATTGCTCTGGTAAAAGTCTGTGCAGTACAACAATGTCTAGAAATCTAGTTCATCTGTGCAATTCCTTTTAGTAATTCTCTTCTATAAGAAGTGTTATAAAAATTCCATGTTTTTAGGTGGAGGGAAAGTATATTTCAACCTGTTTCCTAGAAATCTTTTCCCCATAATTCGTCTATTGTTTTCTTCATGGCATTTTCATGATTTTCACTGTAAGTGAAACATATATATCTATGTTTCCCTATCTGCTTGCTACACTTAGCAATTTGTTGTTTAACTCTTCCCTAGCTACTACATGTACATTGCACATATATAACTTAATGTGGATTTTAAAGAAAAAATGGGACATTTCTAGAACTTGATATTCATTATGTTTAAATTTTTTTATCCTTGAATTTGTTTGTTTCGCTCATGGTTACTTGACGTAACCAAATATCTTTCTTTAGATTTTCTGTGTAATAAAGGGGTTGGACTAAATAATATATTGAGTTACTTTCAACTCTGACATTCATTTATTCCTTTTTTCAACAAAATTTATTGAACACCACTGGTAGGATATAATGCTGTTGGTTCTGGGAATGCAGAAAGTATGCATAGCCTGGAAGCAACTGCAGCTGACAAGGCAAAATGGTTATGCTGGGATGACATTGACAGGAATAGCAAGCAAACAGTAAGAAGAACATCCCTTCTTCCATCCTTCTCTGGTGCCCTTGCTGGCAAAAGGTAAATGCCTTTTGCACGGTCCTATATGCAGCATTATATCGAACATTATTAAAGGGTTGATTTGGATTGGGATATGCTATATATGACTGGCACAGTCCTCCCCTTTTGCTATGGAGCATTTATTTACAAGCCACACTACATATTTGAATTTCCGCACAACAACAATATTAACTTCTTCAAGGATTGGCTAACAAGATGCCAATCCTTTGTACAGTGACATTCACATCCTCTTTCCTAAAGGAGGGGATACTAAGTCCCAAAGGATAATGTACCTATCCCTAGGCAATGTTAAATCCTTTGCCAGTTCAGTCACAATCTCATTTCAATGCTTTGTAACTTAAAGACTAAATTTTAAGGTTAACTACCCCCATGTCCTCTATAAAGTAGTAAGTTAAAAGGAGAAGGAATTAAAAATAAATATTACTTGTCTACATACATCTAACAATCAAGAAAGAAAATATGCATATCTGAGGTAGTTGTCATTTTTGTAAGTGATCATGATGCCAGAGTTGATAATTATAATTTCCTTCTTTTACACCACTAAATATTATCTTTGTCGTCAACAAGCATTTTAATTAATCTGGATTCTTTACCTGGCAGGATGACCCCAAATTTCATAACCAAAATATCCGTATCCTCATTTGTTCTGCAGCTTTTTTGGTTGTTGTTGTTTCTGTGATCTTCTGTTAGCATTTACTATTGTGCAAGAAAGTAATAGAGAACCCTAAAGAATCCTCTGGGTTTCAGACATAGCCTATCCTTCCCCATCATGTAGTAGCAACCCCATTTTTTCTGGGAACAACCGTCTCAGCCAATGGAGTAACCCCCTTATTTGTTCATTGGCTCAGAGGCATGTCACAAATGTCCAGGTACTGTACCATAAAGTATCTTGCTAATTTCTGTTCATCAGGTTCAGTCTGCCTGATGTTATCAATTTCTGAGGCATAGTGCTATGAACAGCTCTGTCAGCCTCCCTATGGCAGAGACTAGGCATATTGACATAGCCTTGAGACAATGCAGTGAAAATCAACTTTTGCTGCTGCTCCTTGCAAACTGGTGTAGAGATAAAAGCATTTGCCAGATCAATACTTATGTACCCTTGCCAGGGCTGTGTTGATTTGTTCCAGTAAAGATACCACAGCTGTAATAGCAGCTGTAATTAAATAACCATCTGATTAAGTTTACAATAATTCACAGTCAATCTCCAAGATATGCACAGGCCAAACAAAGTTGAATGTTCATTTTTCAAGTCTTTGATGGTAAGACTCCTCTCAGTAGTTTCCTCTAGGAATCAATATTACTTTTGGTTTATTTTCCCAGTAGGGAAAGGAAGACAGGAGGCCTACATTTAGCCCTTCCTAGTCTGTCACCCATGATTCAAGAAGACAATTACACATTCGAGAACAGGAAAAAAATAACTACAGGGTGAGCTTGTGCTCCACTGATCCTATGGGAGACCGATTTGGGCCTATTCTACTTTAATCACTTGACTGCCGTGTTGCCTTTTGACTGATAGACCAGAGTAACACGTTTTTGTCTCCAGAAATTATTGTCAGTTCAGATCATTATCTAGTAATTCATGAAACATATGGATATTTCCCTTTTTCCAGTATAAAATAACCTTTGTAAATGGCTATAGATCACTTTGGGGAAGGTTTGAAGAAAAATTCACAAACTTGCCGGACTCTTCCTCAAGGAAGCCTGGCTCTCCATCAGTCAAAGGGCCTTAGGGCTGTGAACTGGCTTAAGTCTAGAAACTGAGTGACTATCCATTTTGGCAGTTTGAGTCAGGCTTCTAACTACATGACTTAGATATTTTTCTGCTATAGAGATATTCTCATAGACTAACCATCTATAAAATTTGTTTGATTAATTAGCTACTGCTCCAAATCCCATAGGTCAAAATATTGTGATTATGATTTTGTTCCTGCTGCCTGTTTGTCAAATGCACACACCTTGTCTCTGATGGTTAAACACTCAGTCTTTTTCACTCTGGAATACATTCACCCCCACTGAAATAGGGAAACTCATTCACTGGTGGCATCTTTTACTCTCTGCACTGTTACACAGAAGAAAGCTACTATACAGCATTTTCAGGAAGTCAGTGTTCCCATCTGAAGGTATTTCACAATGTGTTAGGGAAGGGCATGTCTTCTCCGCCTTCTCAAAGGTTATAGTGTTTGGGGTGGATATGCAGGATGCACGTAAGTACACTACAACATCCCTGTCTCCCTAAACTCTTGTTATTTCTTCTTCTACAGGGTGCCATGGAAGTTCTAGTATCTCAGCTTCTTTGAATGTAAGCCATTGCAAGTTCAAGTTTCAATTAACCAATCAAATAATGTCTTAAAGCCACTTACAGTTCATCTTACCATATTTAACCCCAAAACTTTTGTAGGTGTGTCTGTATCAATAAATTCAGTCTGGTTCAATAATTTATAATATCATACTTGGCTTAGACCAAAGATTCCCTTAGAATCTATTCTTGCATGTATTTTTCCCACATTTCTGAAATACTTTTGGAGTGCAAATTATTTCTTCCTGGGTCTGATTTAGCACTTGTCCTTCAGAGTAGGCCAGTGTCTAACTCTGTTTATAGTTCTAGAATTAATAAGGGGTGGTTGTGATGGAGCTTGAGCAGAATATGCATCCGCTTGTGAGACAATTGCCTCAGTTGATGATATTTTACTACCATACATAAGTGAAGCCTAGTCTCTTCAGACACAGAAGTAGGGTCTGCTTCCTACAAAAAGGGAACATCAGACAGTCTTGGAAGTTTGTTTCATATCTTTTTCCTTTTATTTCTCCAGAGATCGACATTCCAGTTCTTAGAGTCCCACTCCTTTTCAACTGAAGCTATAAATTTCACATTAGACACTTGACAATCTGTGAATTAAACTCTCATTGTAATCTTACAAATAATGCAGTTAATTTTGGGTCTTATTTTCAGGGACATTTGATATTATAAGAAGAGATTGTTTACAAGGCTGCCAGATAAGCTTTCTGTTCATCTGACTGTGACCTGAAGTGTGTTTAAAGCCCTGAATTTTCATTGTCGTTTTTATAAGCTCTCTAGTGGAATCTAGAAGTAGAAGTAGATATTCTACTATCTAGAAGTAGATATTCCACTCCTCAACCCTTGTGATCATTAATGCTAACATAATGGTCAAGTTCTGTGCTATTCAGTGGTAGCCACTACTCACATGTCTATTTAAATGTAAATTTAATTTTAATGAAATGAAATAAAAGTAAAAATTAATCTCCCAGTTTCACTAGCCACATTTGAAATGCTCAATAACCAGTAGGTGGCTACTGGCTACTCTATTGGACAGTACAGATAGAACAGTTCAATCAATGCAGAGAGTTATACTAGGCAGTGATGCCCTAGAGACCTAAGTGGGTATCTATACTAGATACACATACTCAGAATATTCATAATATTGAATTTAATACCCCCAAACTGGAAACATCCTAACACTCTTTGGAGTAGAATGGACAAACACATTGGATAAACACAATGAAATTGTAGTATGTTAGTCAGTGAAAATGAATGAACTATAGATACACACCACTTGATGAATCGTAGCAACAAATTATTGACAGAAAAAGACACAAAACACATACATTATATTTTATTACCATAGAAATAAAATATCATTTAGTGATGCACAATTGGTTGCAAAATGGTAATGATAATATGGAAATTATTACTAAAATATCAACATAAGTTGAGGAAGTTGTTCACATCAGGAAGGGATAAATGGGGACTTTCTGGCTGGTTGGTGATATTATTTTGACTTGACAATGGGTGTTTGCTTAATAACTACTTGTTAACCTATCTGATGAAATATGTATGTTGTATTTTAAAATAATATGTGCTGAAATAAAACCAAAGAAAGAAAAACAATTCAAGTACAATTAAGGAATTAAGGGCCCCATTACATTCCTGAAAGAAAAATGCTTTTCTCTTAAACTGCTCTGCACTTAGAATCTCAGTACTTGAAGACCTACATGTTTCTCATTATGGAGAAACAGAAGAGGATAAAAGTACACAGAATCTTAACTATCTGACTTACTATTCTATATTCTTACTATCTGACTTGCTTTAATGTTAAAGGGTGGAGAAGACTTACTATTACTGACAATATGTGTATCTCATACTAAAATAACTTTAAGAACTCTATTAACTTAAAACACCCAGGAAAACCAATTAGGACCAGAACTTCCCAATGCCTGCTAATGTTGGAATTTCTGTATGGTTCTGTCAAATATTCATTACAGATAAAATGATGACAGAACTTAGAATGTATTTGTGCACATTTTTATTCTTAATAAGGAATTTGACACTCATGATCATATTTAAAATCATCATTGGATCTTGCAACTCAACACACAGTATATTGCAGGTGTGGATTTCGTATAATCATTATTAGAAATGTTTAATTCTTTAAGTGTGCATGTGTTTCTATATATGTGTTGAAGATATTTTAAATTTTAAGTTTACAACTTGAGTATTTCATAAAACCTTTAATAAACTAAGACTAAAATTTCAGTCCACACATTTGTGGATTTATGAAACAAATATTTCTTATTAAATAACAAACTTGTATTTTAATCTATATTGGATCTGTCCTGAGAACTACATCTAGATTGCATATTTTTATTTATATTTTCATATCAGTTGGAATACGATACATAGAAAACATACCAGATTAAAAAGTAACATTCACATTGCTCAATGTCTATCTCAGTACTCAAGAGCATACTCACAGAGATCTTTCCTGTGGAAAAAATTGAAATATGGCTTCTCTTTCTTTCTGTGCTGTGCATTCTTCCCTAGGTTATGTTATGTCAGTTCAGATATAATGAAGAGCCAAAAATGAACAATGATTCTAAGAGATCAAGATCACTGGGGAAGGAATTTAGATTTGGATAGAGGTTGACCTAAAAAAAATTCAGAAGGGAGAAAGTCTGTTGGAATCATTCTTGTCAGAAGATTGATACAGGAAGGGGTTTTTATGGCTTAAAGAAACCAGAAATAGAGCTGGAAACTTCACTTCCTCAAACTCTTTCAGTCTAGTCAGAGTGGCACAGGTAGTTCACCCATTGAGCACCTTGACCAGACTGTTAATCTCTACTTTCTCCATTGTTCCACATGTTGAACTGGTTGTGAATTCAGAGATATCACTTCCTATTTATATGTGATGGCTTCTTGTCCTTTATCACTTATTGTGTTGGGTTGTTGGTGCTGAACGCTGAGGTATAAGATGGAAGGTAGGTGGAGTTCTATGGATAGGAGTAGTTGGAAGAAATTAAAGAAACTATGTGATATACCTGATTACTTTTATGAACTTGAATGATCCAATAAATTATTGTTCAGCCCTTGGAAGGGATGGATGGTATAAATATCTAATGGGCCAGGGATTTCTCCTTGTGACTGGGCTATATTAGAATAGTATTTGTATTGGTCCTTTGTATATTAAACAATATCTTACAGAAATTAATAGATGTCCTGCAGCTCCTCCAGTTTCTGATTGGTTTAGAGAGAGAGTCCAGATTTTGATGTTGTACAAAATAGCAAGAATAAAAGCTATAAATCATAAGAAATTGTGGATTTTGGGTGGAGACAAGTAGCAATTTTTAATAAATTAATTGCACAGGGATAATATGATATGGATGAGTCATATTGTCTTCAACAGAGATCTTTATGTAGTATGGCCACTGGTATGACATAATGTAAGGAGGTGTCTTGATGGATCTAGATAGCATGAGATTGGTAAATGTATTTTCTAAAATCAGGACATGAAGTTCCTGTGGACTACAGCATGTAAGGGGAGAATTATTTGAGAAATGTTTCAGCTCTAAATCTTTAAGATTACCCTTAGTGTGACTCTGTTTTTCTACTTAGACACTGTTATGTAAAAGCAACTGCTTGATGTAAATGATTAATTAACATGGTGAGTTCTAATTGCTGGTTAATGGCTGTAAAGTTTTGTGTCTAGGGGAATTCTCATAATGGCATATTCTACTTTCCTTTGGTGTTTTGACAAACATGATATGCCAGGTAGTCAGCAGTTTTTGTTGCATGGAACACACTGCGTGTGAAAATTATTTATTTCCAAAAATGCATAACTTCAGTCTGTCATAGTTGGGTTTTATTACTACAATACCTGGAGCACATTAAAATTAGGGTCTTCACATCTCAAAGTTAGCTTTGTTTACCAGTAGCCCCTTTTCAAAAATAGGATCAGAACCAGCTTCCTTGTAAAGTAAGCACATAAAGGAAATCAATTGCATGGAACCTTTATGTCTTTAACTAGCACGCCCCCAAGAGTAGTGTTTGAGACATCTATTTGAAATTGGGGAGATTTGTTTGGAGTTGAACCCATTTTTTAGTTCCTGGAATGCTGTTGCAGTTCTGGAATGCATACAAATGAAGACTTCCAATTCTAAAAGTGATTGTTTATTAGAGAATGAAGATGAAAAAATTCAAGATTGAGAACCTTGGACGTCCATAAGAGATTAGATCACAGGATGACAGAAACTTTGGGCTTTGTCATGAGGATGTTCTGACAAAACTGAACCTGATCCAATAATTGTTCTCAAAGGTCTTTTTCTCCTCTCTTTGTAATTATAAATCTCATTTAAAGTTTTGTTTAATATACTTTGAATATATAATGCATTTTATATGATACATAAAGTATAGAATAAAGACTCATTTTCACAACTGGCCCCCTTTCCCCATTCTCCATCCCCTCTACCACACTATAGGTGATTATGTTTATTGGCCTATGAGCTTATTTATTCATCTGGTATTTCTTTTGTTAAGTACATGCAAAACACACAAACACACACACAGGTAGGGATTTTTACACTCGCTCTTACTCATATAAATAGAGCATACTGTATGTACTCTCTACACCTTCCTTTGTTAACTTGAAAATATATCCTGGAGATTCTCAGTGACAATATGCAGATAATTTCCATCATTCTTTTTTTTATAGCTGTGCAGTACTGAATTGCATATGCAGTAGTTTATTTAACAAGTTCCTACTGGTGAACAGTTGGGCTGTTCCAATACTTTGTTATTGCAAATGATCCTGAAATAGATATGCTTACAGATTTTTAATTTTAAAAGTGTGCATGTATATCTGTTGGACAGGTGCCTGGAAATAGGACTGCTGGGTCAAAAGGTAAATTCTCTATTGTGTCACATACTGATTTTCCCCTTCCACAGAGCTTGTACCATGATACATTTCCACCAGAACCATGAGAATGTTTCCCCACAGCCTCACCAATAGATAGTGTTGCCAACATTTTGGATTTTTGCCTATTTGACTTATAAGAAATTATACCTCTGAGTAGTTTTAATTTAAATTTATATTACTATAAGGAATGTTATACATCTTTTCATTTGGTTAAGGAGCATTTGGATTTCTATTTATGTAAAATTTCAGTTTATATTTTCTGCATTTTTAATGAGGCTTGGATCTTTTTTGTCTCAATTTCTAGGATCTATTTATCTTCTGTATATATCTTTTTCTGTGCTTTCAAAAAAATTAAAACTTGCCTAAAAATGTTTTATGCCAAGTAGAAATTCTGGCATTTTTGTAGTCAAGTCTTTCACTTTTTCTTCTTTTTTGGTTTGTAGATAGTGGGTCATAGTTAAAAACATTTTCCCCATTCTAATTTAATAAATCACTTATGTTTCTTCTAATATTTATATGATTTTATTTTTTACATTTAGATCTTTCATACATTTGAAATTTATCCTGTTTATTGTATGAAATGCTGGTCCAACTTTATCTTTTTTTTTCCAAATGGCTACTTAGTTTCCTAATTTCATTTATGAAAATACTATATCTATCTATCCCCCTTATTGAACCCTTTTTATGCACCTTAATTATAATATGAATTCCAAGTGTATATAGGTCAGTTTTGGCACTCACTATAAAACCTAATTTGCCTATCTAAAGCTAGTATACTCAATAGTTGTGGTAGGCAGAATAATAGCCTCCCAAAGTTGTCCATGGCTTAATCACTGGAAACTGTGTGTTACATGGAAAATGGAAATTAATTTTGCATATGGAATTAAAGATGCTAATCAGCAGACCTTAAATTAGGTATATTGTCCTGGATTTATCTGGGAGGGCCCAGTATAATCATAAGTGTTCTTAAATGTGGAAGAGGGAGGCAGAAAAGTGTGTTTGTGTCAGAGTGATACAATGTTAAAATGCTTGACTGACCATTTCTGACTTAGAAGATGGAAGGAATGTGGTGGCCTCTAAAACCTGCGAAAGATAAGGAAACAAATGCTCCCCTAGAGCCTCCATAAAGAAATGCAGCCCTGCTAAAACCTTAAGTTTAACCCAATGATAGCCTTATGGACTTCTGATCTCCAGAAATATAAGGCAATAAACTTGTGTTATTTTAAGTCACTAAGTTTGGGTACATTGTTATAGCAACAATAGGAAACCAATACAGATTTTGATATCTGGAAGTAGGGTGTTGATGTAAAAATTACCTAAAGATGTTGATGTGGCTTTGCAATTGGGCAGTGGACAGAGGATGGAAAATTTTGAGAAGTATGGTAGAAAAAATGCCTATATTGTCTTGAACAGATTGTTAGTAGAAATACAGATGTTAACACCTTTGCTAGTGAGGGCTTAGAAGGAAGTGAGGAATTTGGTAGAGAAAACATTAGAGAATATTTAAGTAATCACAAACAGATTGTTGGTAGAAATATGGGCATTAAAGTTCTGCTGTTGAAGGCATTGAAAGGAATGAGAAACATGTTATTGAAAAATGGAGGAAAGGGAATCCTTATTAAATAGTGGAGAAAATTAAGCAGAATTGTCCCCTTCAGTTTTGTGGAAAACAGATTTTTAAGTGCTGAACTTGGCTACTTAGCTGAGATTTCCTAGCAAAATTTTGAAGGCAGTCTAGTATCTTCCCGTTGCATACAGTAAAATGTGAGAAGAAAGATATAAATTGTTGTGTCAAAAGGAACCACGACTTTATGCTTTGGGAAATTCTCAGCTTATCCAGATTGTAAAAGATGTTAAAATTAAGAGATTCATTCTCATAAAAGAGTGCTCTAGTGAAAAAACAGGTGTGGCTGGATAGCTTATGCTAATCAAAATGTCAGAGTATTCAGTTCTCTTTTAAGAGATTAAGTTTGTGACTCATATAGTCCTTTGACCATCTTAGTAAAAAATAGAGAAGCAGCTGCATGCACAGGGAGATCAGCTAGGTGGTTTGTGACACCTAGAGGGGTGGGATAAGGAGGGTGGGAGGGAGGGAGACACAAGAGGGAAGAGATATGGGAACATATGTATATGTATGACTGATTCACTTTGTTGTAAAGCAGAAACTAACACACCATTGTAAAGCAATTATACTCCAATAAAGATGTTAAAAAAAATAGAGATGGAAATATTTAGGAAAACTCTATGGAGGAGTCTTTTGTCAAATAGAATGAATTCCTGTGACATATATGGGAAACCCATAAGGTTACTGATAATTTTATATTAGCAGAAGCACTACTAGCTAGTATTTTTTTTTTTTTTTTTTTTAAAGTATGCGGGCCTCCCTCTGCTGTGGCCTCTCCCGTTGCGGAGCACAGGCTCCGGACGCGCAAGCCCAGCGGCCATGTCTCACGGGCCCAGCCGCTCCGCGGCATGTGGGATCCTCCCAGACCGGGGCGCGAACTCGGTTCACCCTGCATCGGCAGGCGGACGCGCAACCACTGCGCCACCAGGGAAGCCCTCTACTAGCTAGTATTAAAAGTGTGAGAGAGAGCCAGAAGAAAAGACGGTTGTTTTAAGCCACTAAATTTGTAGTGTTTTGTTAGAACATACAGTGGGGAAATACTGAATGTTTTCTTCCTAAAGTTAGCAACAAATCAAGGATATGCTCCACTCTCACCACTTGTATTAACATTGCAGGGGGTTTAGGTAAGAAAAAAAGAAAGGCACCCAGATTAGAAAGAAAGAATTAAAACTATTTCTAATTGCAGATGACTTGATCTTGTGTATAGAAAATCCTAAGGAATCCCCTTAAAAACTACTGGAACTAATACACTAAATTGCTAAGATTGCAGGATACAGGATGAATATATAAAAGCCAATTGTATTTTTAAACACTAACAATTAAAAACAAAATTAAGAAAACAATTCCATTTAAAATAGCATTAACTATAAAATACTTAGGAAAAAGCTTAACAAAGAAAGTGCAATATTTACCCTCTAAAAACTACAAATAATTTTTGAAAGATATAAAAAAGACCCCAATATATGGAAAGATATTCCATGTTAATTAATCAGAAGACTTAATATTGTTAAAATGACAATACTCCCTCAAATTGATCTGTAGATTCAACACAATCCCATTTGAAATCCCAGAGGCTTCTTTGCAGAAATGGACAATCTTATCATAAAATTCATAAGAAAATTCAAGGGACTCAGAGTATCCAAAGAAGATCAAAGTTGGAAGACTCACACTTTTGTATCTCAAATTGAAGTACAAAGCTACTGTTATCAAGACAGTGTGGTACTATTATAAAGATGGACATATAGATCCAGGGAATTGCATTGAGATTGCAGAATAAACCTTCATATTTGTAGTCAGTTGTTGTTTTTTATTAATTAATTAATTAATTTATTTATTTTTGGCTGTTTTGGGTCTTCGTTTCTGTGCAAGGGCTTTCTCTAGTTGTGGCAGGCGGGGGCCCAGTCTTCATCGCGGTGCGCGGGCCTCTCACTATCGCGGCCTCCCTTGTTGCGGAGCACAGGCTTCAGACGCGCAGGCTCAGTAGTTGTGGCTCACGGGCCTAGTTGCTCCGCGGCATGTGGGATCTTCCCAGACCAGGGCTCAAACCCGTGTCCCCTGCATTAGCAGGCAGATTCTCAACCACTACGCCACCAGGGAAGCCCAGTCAGTTGGTTTTTAACAAGAGTGCCAAGACAATTCAATGGAACAAAGAATAGTCTTTTGAACAAATTGTGCTAGGACAATTGGATATACCCATGTCAAAGAATGAAATTGGATTGCTCCCTCACACTATACACAAAAATTAACTCAAAATGGATTATAGATCTATATGCAAGAGTTAAAGCTGTATAATTCTTAGAAGAAATTAGAGAAGTAAATACTTTGGGCCTTGGCTTGGGTTAGGCAAAACCTTCTTAGATATGACACCAAAAACACAAGTGATAAAAGAAAGAAAATGGAGAAATTTGACTTTATGAAAGTTAAAGACTTTTCTGGTTCAAAAGATACCATCAGTAAAGTGAAAAGGCAGCCCCACAAAATGGGAAAAATATTTACAAATCATATGTCTGATAATGGGCTTGTATCTAGAATATATACAGAATTCCTATGACTCAATAATAAAAAAGACAGCCCACTTTTGAAAAAGTAGTTAAGGACTTGAATAGACATTTCTACAGAGAAGATACACAAATGTCCAATAAGGACATAAAAAGATGATGAATATCATTAGCCATCAGGGAAATGCAAATCAAATACACAAGGAGATACCACCTAATATCCACTAGGACAGATATAATCTAAAAGACAAATAAGTGTTGGCAAGGATGTGGAGAAATTGGAACTCTTACACACTGCAGATAGCAAAGTAAAATGGTGCAGCCACTTTGGAAAACAGACTGGCAATACCTTAAAAGGTTAAACATAAAGTTACTGTATGACCCAGCAGTTCCATTCTTAGGTATATACTCAAGAGAATTAAAAACATAGGTCCACACAAAAACTTGTACACGAATGTTCATAGCAGCACTACTTTCAATATCCAAAAAGTGCAAACAACCCAAATGCATATCAACTGATGAATGGATAAATAAATGATATTATATCCATACAATGGAATCTTATTTGGCAATACAATTAGTGAAGTACGGATACATGCTGCAACATGGATGAACCTCAGAAGCATTATGCTAAGTCAAATAAGGCAGTCACAGAAGACTATATATTGTATAATAACATTTACAGTCATCCCTCAATATCCATGGGGTTTGGTTCCAGAACACCCCGTGGATACCAAAGTCTGTGGATGCTCAAGTCTCTTATGCACAATGGTGTAGCCCTCTGAGTCCGCTGGTTCCATATTTGTAGATATGGAAGGCCAACTGAATATGAAATGTCCAGAACAGATAAACCTATAGAGACATAAAATGGATTACAGGTTTCCTAGGACTGTGGATGTTAGAAGAAAATGGGGAGTCACTGCTGATGGGTGTGGGATTTCTTTTTGAGGTGATGAGAAATGTTCTAAAATTGATTGTGGTGATGGTCACACAGCTCTGTGAATATAGTTAAAATCAGAATTGTACACTTTCAATAGATGAAATGTATGTGAATTGTATCTCAATGACTTTTATATTAAAAAATACATATGCCTGTTTGTCTATATGTACCCTATACTGCTTGCTTGCTTTAAAGAGGTAAGATAGAACCCCTACCCATTCAAAGTTGGTGGATATGAAGACTGATGATACCACCGAGGCCCCAAAAGATATGAAGAAGTTTAATCCTTGCATATTGAAGCCTTCTGAAAGGGAGCAGTGAGTGGGCCAGTGTTTTTTTTTAATGATTAGGGGGAAATGCCCGGGTGAGGATTTCTGAGGTGTACATACTTTGAACTTGTTGCAGGATGGGAACAGGTGGACTGTTTAAAAAATCAGTTCAAATGTGCAGCAAATGGTGAAAGGGGGGGGTTGGGGCCTGAAAGCTATTATTACTCAAATATAAAACATGGAATTGATTCTTTAGTGCATACACCAAATTCTTATTGGTATAATGATGAGGTGTTATGGTTTGTTTGGTGGTCTGGTAAGTTTAGTCCTCTCCCCCTCATTATAGTATTCTTTCAGAATTTTTTTTCTTATTCTGAATTCTTCATTTTTCTATACATACTTTCATAGAAACCTGTTTAGTTACATAAAAATGTTATTTTTGTTGGAATTGGGAATAATTTATAACTTAGGGCATTTTGGTGACTATATTATGCTAAATATTTCTATCCAAGAATGTTTCAGTTTGTTCCAGTCTAAATTTTTTGTCATTCAAGAGTGTTTTAAAGATTTCTTCATATAAGTTTAACATATTCCATGTTAATTCCAAAGAATTTTATTATTACTCTTTCATCTCTTGTTCTCAAATTATATTTATATTCCATTACCATTATAATTTATAACTGGCTGTTTGATTATATCGGTATTCTAAACTCTACTGATTTTTGTTGTTTGTAGTGGTTTTCATTCTACTGTTTTGTGTTTTCACGAATCTGATAATATGTGCAAATAAAGATCATTTCACCTGTTTCTTTCTAATTCTTATAATTTTAATTTGTTTTTCTTATTTAACTGCATTAGGTAATGCCTCCATTTCTTCCAAATAGTAAGGTGATGGTGGAATTTTGTAAAATGCCTTTTAACAATCCTTTGGTAAGGGATTAATGTGCTTAATTAGGAAAATTAATTACTTAATCTTTGTCCATCCTTGCACACCTGAAATAAATGCATTTATTCCTGATACATTAGCATTTTTATTTCCTTTTTATTCTATTGGTTATTTTTACGTTGTTATGCAGAAATAGGTTGGCAAACACTTTTTGTATAATATTTATATTTTTATCAGCTTTATATTTACTTTATTAAAAGCAATGGAAAGTTTTCCTATTCATTCTCTTGAAGAGTTTTAATAACGTTGATACTTTGTTTCTTTAATGGTGTGGTAGAATTATCTTGTGCAATTCTCTGTACTTGTCATGTTATTTTAGGTGGAGGGAGAGTGTAGGTCTTCAATAGCTTTTGCTTTTATTCTGTAGAAATTGGATCATTTCTAGCTTTATATCTCTTCTGATGTCTGCTTTGGCAAATTTCTTTTTATATTTCAGAGTTATTTATTTCATCTGTGTTCGTGGGTGGATTTGTTTAGAGTTATGCAAATTAGTCTGTACTGATCTTGATAATTCCTTCTGATTTTATGTTTATTTCCTCCTGTCATTTTTTAATTTGTACATTAATGTTCCCCCATTTTTTCTGAGTAGCTTAGATAGTGATATCTATTTTGTCTTTTCAAATTACTAGATTTTAAAAATTATTGGGCTTCCGTGGTGGCGCAGTGGTTGAGAGTCCGCCTGCCGATGCAGGGGACACGGGTTCGTGCCCCGGTCCGGGAAGATCCCACATGCCGCGGAGCGGCTGGGCCCGTGAGCCATGGCCGCCGAGCCTGCGCGTCCGGAGCCTGTGCTCCGCAACGGGAGAGGCCACAACAGTGAGAGGCCCGCGTACCGGAA
Organism: Physeter macrocephalus; assembly: GCF_002837175.3. Lineage (NCBI taxonomy): Eukaryota > Metazoa > Chordata > Mammalia > Artiodactyla > Physeteridae > Physeter > Physeter macrocephalus. The sequence goes on along the minus strand of NC_041234.1, from coordinate 18,164,347 downwards.
AAGAAAAGAAAAAAAAAAATTATTGCTAGCAGTCCCAGTAGCAACAAGTACACCTAACACCCAGATTTTGTTTTCTAATACCCTTTTCCATTTTAAAGAACCAGGGCTCCATGGAGAAATGTCTGACTCTAGGAATTGGGGAAGAAAATATATAAGATGAGCTTGGAGCATTCTTTAGTATCAGAAAGTTAGAAAATTCTCACAAACAAACAAACAAACCCATATATAAATGAGTGTATTTCAGAGGGAGACAGGAGTTACCTGAAACAGCTCCCAGTGGTTAAAGCCAGAAAAATTTGAGATGCAATATAAATAAGTTAGTATTGGATTATATTCCAAAGCTTTCAATAAATATTAATGAGTCCATACTTATATAAAGAAATAATTCAATAAATAAATAAATGGGAGAGAAGAGGCAAATCTCCCATGCAGAAGAATTCCTAATAAATTACAGGTATACCTTGGAGATATTGTGGGTTCAGTTCCAGACCACTGCAATAAAGCGAATATTACAGTAGAGTCACACAATTTTTTTGGTTTCCCAGGACATTTAAAAGTTAAGTTTACACTAGACTGTAGCCTGTTAAGTGTGCAACAGCATTATGTCTAAAAAAGCAATATACATACCTTAATTAAAAATAGATTATTGCTAAAAAATGCTATGATCTGAACCTTCAGTGAGTCATAGTAGTAACATCAATGATCACTGATCACATATTATGATAACAAATATAATGATAATGAAAAAGTTTGAAATATTGTGAGAATTACCAAAATGTGACACAGAGACACAAAATGAGCAAATGCTGTTGGAAAAATGGTGCCGATAGACTTGCTTGGTGCAGGGTTGCCACAAACCTTCAATTTTAAAAAAAATGCCTTATCTATGTAGTGCAGTAAAGTGAAGTGCGATAAAACAAGGTATGCCTGTATGTAGATACTCTGCCCTCAAGTGGATGGAGCATAAGTCACCACTCCTTAAGTGTGGGCTGTGCACAGTGACTTCCTTCCAAAGATTAAAGTATGAAAAGGGAGGGTAAAAAAGAATCATTTTACAGTGGAGAAACCTGACGGACTCTACCTTAGCCAGGTTATCAAGGTCAACATGAACACTCATAAATCAAGTTGATAATATGTACATTTGATATGATGTGATGAAAATTATACTTTACTTATATGGGCTTCCTTTCTATATTAGTCACAGTTTTGCAGAGAAACAGAACCAAGAGGATGCAATATATATGTATACACACACATTTATTATAAGGAATTTGCTAATGTGATTATGGAGGCTGACAAGTCCCAAGATCTGCAGGGTGAACCATAAAGCTGGAGACCAAGGAGAGATGTTGGTGTAGTTCCAGTCTGAATCCAAAACTTGAGGACTAGGATAGCTAATGGTGTTGTTTCAGTCCAAAGGCCGGCAGGCTCAAGACCCAGGAAGAGCTAGTGTTTCAATTGGAGTCTGAAGGCAGGAAAAAGCTGTTGTCCCAGTTCAAAGGCAATCAAGCAGGAGGAATTCTCTCTTACTCAGGGAAGGGTCAGGCTTTTAGTTATATTCAGGCCTTCAAGTGGTTAGATAAGGCCTACTCATATTAGGGAGGGCAATCTGCTTTACTCAGTCTACCAATTCAAATATTAATCTCATCTGAACATAATCTCAGAGAAACACCCAGCTTAATGTTTGACCAAATATGTGGGCACCCCATGGCCTCGTCAAGTTGACACATAAAATTAACCATCACATCCTCCAAATCCATAGTGCCAGTTTACTTATGATTAAAACATCCAACCTTTTCAGTAGATAGGCATTTTAGAAAACACCTGACCAATACTCCTCAAAATTGTCAAGGTCATTAAAAACAAGGAAATTCTGAGAAGATGTCATGGCCTAGGGGGAGTGTAGGAACACATGACAACTAAATGTAATGTAGTGTCCTGGATGAGATATGGAACAGAGAAAGGACATTAGGTGTTATGGGATGAAAATTTGTGTCCCCCCAAAATTCATATGTTGAAGTCCTAGCCTTCAATGTGATGGATTTGGAGGTGGGGTCTTTGGATGGTAATTAGGTGGAACCCTCAGGATGGTATTGGTGCCCTTAAAGAAGAGATAAGAGAGAGATCTTGGTCTCTTTCTCTCTCTGCAAATCAGGAAGAAGTTGTCCCTCTGCAAATCAGGAAGATGGTTCTCACCAGGAACCAAGTTGGCCAGCACCTTGATCTTGGACTTTCCAGCCCTCAGCACTGTGAGAAATAGATATTTGTTATTTAAGCCGCCCAGTCTATGGTATTTTTTTGTAGCACCCCAACTGACTAAGGAATTAGATAAAAAAAATAAGGGAATTTGAATGTAGACTTTAGTTTAAAAATGTATCAACATTAGTTCATTAATAGTAACAAATGTACCATACCAATGTAAGATGTTAGTAATGGGGGAAATTGGATACGGGATATATGGGAATTCTCTGTACTATTTTCTCAAATTTCCTGTAAATCTAAAACTTCTCAAAATGAAAGTCCATTCAAAATTTTAAAATTGAGAGGAGTCAGTTGAAAGGGGAGTATAAGTAAACTAAATCTTCATATCTCAAAGAAGGAATCAACAAATACTTCTTAAAGATGACAAATTAAGAGGAATATATTTTAGTGTATTGGAAGCACTACCAAAATATCGGAAAAATAATCAAAAGTAGTTTCTCTGAAGGGTGTGACAGGAAGTAGGTCTAAGGGTACTTTTCTCTAATTTTGACATTGGATTTATTTTTTTGTCTTATGTACTCATAAATCACAAAAGTTGGAGTTAGCAACAAAAATGAAAAATAGTTCTGCCCTTTTTCTTTTCTAACTCAACTTCTAATTCTTATTTTATTGAATACTTTCTTTTCATTTGTTTATCATTAATTTGTTTTTAATCAAAAATTTCCAAAGTATCAATTAATTTTTTAATCCTAAAATTTTTATTGGTATAACTTACTAAGTTTATGCATTTTGCTTTGAGCACAGATTTAGCTATATATCATTGATTTTGATAATTAGTATTTTCATTATTATTCTTTGCTTGTTACTCTGAAATTTTAATTTATATTTCTCCTATGACTTATGAGTAACCCTCTATGAAGTTTTATAATTCCTTGATGGAAAGAACTTTTTTAATTTTGATTTTGTTATTGTTTTCTAATTATATGTTTTGTACATATAATATTTTTTGTGTTAATTCTAATCTTGGAAATTTTTCAGTTCCATTTGTTGCCTAGTACATGGTCTACTTTTATAAGTAATCCATGGGCCCTTGAACAAAATGTATACTTTTTTTCATTAATCAAGGAATGCAATATATGGCTATAATAACTATTATTATAAAAATGTTTATATTTTTATATCTTTATTTTTTGTTTGCTTTATCTCTTTATAGTCTGACATGCATTAAAGTCTATTGTTGCATGTGTTTCTATCTCTTCCTGCATCTCTTGTAAGTTTTTTTAAATGGATATTGTTGCTACGTAATTTTATAATGGTTGTAGCATCATTCTGTGTCATTTTTGTGTATATATGATATATATTTTCAATATATAGATTCAAATCTGCTTATATTTCAGGATTTTTTTCAAATTATAATTTTAAATATCATTATTATTCCATTATTTTGGCTTTATATTTTGTAAATTTAATTATTTATATTTTTTCCCATATATCCAACACATTTCCTTGAATTCTTTTTATTTCTTGCTTCTTTACTATTCACATTTCTATTCTCTCTTCCCCTATACTTTGCTTTTCTAGGTATCTGTCTTCCTTTGTTTTCTTTGAAATTTAGTCTTCATTTCTGAAATAACTTTTTTTCTTCATTTTTTTCCTGAATTATGTTATTTCCATTTCACATCCTTCAGTCTGGTAATCACTTTCTTTTGCCTGGGAATATCTTCTTTGAGTTATCCTATTTCTGTTTTATGTTGTTCTTTCACAGATATAATTGTTGCTCTATGATTTTTAAAAGTTTTATTTTGGAATGCAAAGTTACAATATTATTTTCTCCTGTGTTTCAATGTCTTTTTTGTGTGTGTGTGGTGTGTGTATGTGTGTGGTTTGCCATCATGTATTAGAAATATATGTCACTCAGTTTCATAGTTTTGTTGTTTATTTAGTTGTATACTGTCTTAAAAGAGTTGGACCGAACTCATTTCCAGTTACTAATACTGAATGGGATAAATGTGGTAGGAGATTTAGGGTGAGATTGATCAGGGTGTTTTTCCAAGCTTCCTAACTCAAGGTCTGTCTCTCTTCTTCATGGCTAGTCAAGGATTTAACATGTATTCTGTCTATTTGCTACTTTTCTGACATTCAAGGCTAATTTGTTTCAGGTAAAGTTCTATCTCCCACCCTATGTTTCCTAGAACTCTTCACAACCTTAACTGTAATTGACTCATTTTTACAAATGTGTACTTTGCTGACATCTCAGAACAATGTCTAATTCCTATACTTAATAATTCTTCACTTTCTGCTGTAACCAACAGTCATAGCTTATTTGAACTGGATCTTCCTGTCAGCAGATTCCTTTCAGGGTGAGGCTCTTTCCTTTAGGAAAATGATATACCCAGGAGTTTTGTGATTTCTTTGAGTTGTAGACTCCTTCAAACACAACTCTGTTTGTTTCTTAAACTCTTTGTAACTGCTTCCTAATGGACTCTGTCATTGGCTGCCCTTACCACCAAATTTTAGTTGGAGGTTTCTCTGGCTCCAAGTTTTGCTGTTTGTTTTCAGGCCTGGTTTCATCAGTTCTGACTCTGACTAGGTGACTGTTTGTTGATCCATGGGATCTGCAACCATTTGGACACATCATGACTCTTCTATCTTTTCTTCCACAGCTGCTACACCTTTGTGAGAACCTCTCCAATTCTTCTGTTTCCTGGAGTTTGGGGCAATGCTTATAAGGCCTTTGGGATTTTCAGGTTTTCTTCTGTCTCCTAATTTCTATGAAGATCTCCTTAGTTTCTTTTCTGTTACTGTGCTACTTTTTGTGGTCTCCTGGCAGAAGTGAAAAGATCCAAAATTAAGTTGCTGCCACACTTATTTTTTTAGTGGGTATCACTAGGCTAGAATCAAGATACTGGCAGGGCTGCTCTACTTTCTGGGAACTTTAGGGGAACATTCATTTCCTTGCATTTTCCAGCTTCTACAGGCTGTCTACATTCCTTGCTTGGTGGCCCTCTTCCTCCATCTTTAAGGCAAGCAATATTGGGCCAACTCCACTCACTGCCATCTGTTTGGTTCTGCTTTATTTGCATTCTTCCATTTATAAGGACGCTTTTGATTACAATATACCCACCTGGATAATCCAGAATAACCTCCCTATCTCAAGGTCAGCTGATTAGTAAACAAAATTCCATCTGCAACTTTAATTTTTTTTAACACCTTTATTGGAGTATACTTGCTTTACAATGGTGTGTTAGTTTCTGCTTTATAACAAATTGAATCAGCTGTATATATACATATATCCCCACATCTCCTCCATCTTGCATCTCACTTCCACCCTCCCTATCCCACCCCCCTAGGTGGTCACAAAGTACCATGCTGATCTCCCTGTGCTATGTGGCTGCTTCCCACTAGCTATTTATTTTACATTTGGTAGTATATATAAGTCCATGCCACTCTCTCACTTTGTCCCAGATTAACGTTCCCCCTCCCCGTGTCCTCAAGTCCATCTCAATGTCTGTGTCTTTATTCCTGTCCTGCCCCTAGGTTCTTCATAACCTTTTTTTCTTTTTTTGGATTCATATATATGTGTTAGTATACAGTATTTGTTTTTCTCTTTCTGACTTACTTCAGTCTGTATGACAGACTCTAGGTCCATCCACCTCTCTACAAATAACTCAATTTCGTTTCTTTTCATGGCTGAGTAATATTCCATTGTATATATGTGCCACATCTTCTTTATCCATTCATCTGTCGATGGACGCTTAGGTTGCTTCCATGTCCTGGCTATTGTAAATAGAGCTGCAATGAACATTGTGGTACCTGACTCTTTCTGAATTATGGTTTTCTCAGGGTATATGCCTGGTAATGGGATTGCTGGGTGGTATGGTAGTTCTATTTTTAGTTTTTTAAGGAAGCTCCATATTGTTCTCCGTAATGGCTATATCAATTTACATTCCCACCAACAGTGCAAGAGTGTTCCCTTTTCTCCACACCCTCTCCAGCATTTATTGTCTGTAGATTTTATGATGCATTCTGAGGGTTGTCTTTTCGTCTTGTTTATGGTTTCCTTTGCTGTGCAAAAGCTTTTAAGTTTCATTAGGTCCCATTTGTTTATTTTTGTTTTTATTTCCATTTCTCTAAGAGATGGGTCAAAAAAAGGATCTTGCTGTGATTTGTCATAGAGTGTTCTGCCTATGTTTTCCTCTATGAGTTTGATACTGTCTGGCCTTACATTCAGGTCTTTAATCCATTTCGAGTTTATTTTTGTGTATGGTGTTAGGGAGTGTTCTAATTTCATTCTTTTACATGTAGCTGTCCAGTTTTCCCAGCACCACTTATTGAAGAGGCTGTCTTTTCTCCATTGTATATTCTTGCCTCCTTTATCAAAGATAAGATGACCATATGTGCATTGGTTTATCTCTGGGCTTTCTATCCTGTTCCATTGATCTATATTTCTGTTTTTGTGCCAGTACCATACTGTCTTGTTTACTGAAGCTTTGTAGTATAGTCTAAAGTCCGAAATGGGAGTGTTTCCTTAATTTCTCTTTCAGATTTTTCATCATTAGTGTATAGGAATGCAAGAAATTTCTGTGCATTAATTTTGTATCCTGCTACTTCACCAAATTCATAGATTAGCTCTAGTAGTTTTCTAGTAGTATCTTTAGGATTCTCTATTTGTAATATCATATCATCTGCAAACAGTTACAGTATTACTTCTTATTTTCCGATTTGGATTCCTTTTATTTCTTTTTCTTCTCTGATTGCTGTGGCTAAAACTTCCAAAACTATGTTGAATAATACTGGTGAGAGTGGGCAACCTTGTCTTGTTCCTGATTTTAGTGGTAATCGTTTCAGTTTTTCACCATTGAGGATGATGTTGTCTGTGGGTTTGTCATATATGATCTTTATTATGTTGAGGTAAGTTCCCTCTATGCCTACTTTCTGAGGGTTTTTTTTTTTTT